>NW_024098774.1:317500-332500 GCF_016545835.1 Crotalus tigris
CAGCATCCCCGGGGTCACCTGATCAAAAATGAGAGGCGTGGCAACTGACTCGTATTTACGACAGTCGCAATGTCCCGGGGAGGGTCACGTGATTCCCCTTTTGCGACCACCTCAGAAGGTCGTAAAGTGAGGCAATACTTAACAAATGTCTCGCTTAGCAACATAAATTTTGGGCTCAATTGTGTTCGTAAATTGAGGATTGTGTACATAGGATAAGGATGTCCAAACTTGGGGATTTTAAGACTTGTGGACTTCAACTTCCAGAATTCCTCAGCCAGCGTGCCTGGCTGAGGTATTCTGGGAGTTGAAGTCCACAAGTCATCAAGGGGCCAAGTTGGAAGACCCCTGTCTTAAAGCCTCCTGGCTGAGGAATTCTGGGAGTTGAAGTCCACAAGTCATCAAAGCGCCAAGTTGGAAGAGCCCTGTCTTAAATCTAACAAACAAAATGGAGGCTGGCTGAGGAATTCTGGGAGTTGAAGTCCACCAGTCATCAAAGCGCCACGTTGGAAGACCCCTGTCTTAAAGCCTCCTGGCTGAGGAATTCTGGGAGTTGAAGTCCCCATGTCATCAAAGGGCCAAGTTGGAAGAGCCCTGTCTTAAATCTAACAAACAAAATGGAGGCTGGCTGAGGAATTCTGGGAGTTGAAGTCCACCAGTCATGAAAGGGCCACGTTGGAAGAGCCCTGTCTTAAAGCCTCCTGGCTGAGGAATTCTGGGAGTTGAAGTCCACAAGTCATCAAAGCGCCAAGTTGGAAGGGCCCTGTCTTAAATCTAACAAACAAAATGGAGGCTGGCTGAGGAATTCTGGGAGTTGAAGTCCACAAGTCCTAAAAGGGCCATGTTGGAAGACCCCTGGCTTTAGGGTCTCTTGCTCAAGCCGGGGGTTGGACTAGAAGACCTCTGAGATCCCTTTCAACTCTGTAATTCTATGTTCTACGACAGTGGTTCTCAACCTTTCTAATGCCGCGACCCCATAATACAGTTCCTCATGTTGTGGTGACCCCCAACCACTTATACATCACCGGGTGCCAGGGGCGTGGCCAAAGAAAAGGGGGGAAAAATGGCGGACAGCCTTGTTTGGCGACCCCCGTGAAATGGTCGTTCGACCCCAAATGGGGTCCCGACCCACAGGTTGAGAACCACTGTTCTACGAAAGAAGAAAGGCTGCAAGGCAAACCAGGATCAAAACTAGCCAGCCACAAGCCTTGTCACGCAGAAGTGCATGTCTCTGCTACAAACGGGGGGGGGGTGTTCCCTGTCTCCCCGATACGGAGGGTCTTCAGGGGTCGAAAAACATCTGGGAATGCTCCTTGAGAAATGAAAGTTGATTGGACATTGTGGGGAGAGGGCCCACAAGGGGGGGGTGTTCTGTCACCACAAACCCAGGATTAAACCTCTTTTATTCCAAAAGCTGGTTTAGCTGCGGGAGGATATTTTCAAAACAAGGTTAGCTTCTGTTTGTTGATGGAGCGGAGACTTCCGGCTTTGTCCCTGGGCAACGCTTAAAAGGCAAATTTGTTTTGCATTCTTAAGTTAGATTAATTAATTGCTTGATATACATATGATTAACTAATTAAAATGCTCTCTAATCAGCTGACAGCCGGAGAATAATGTCTTTATTGCTTGGCCACGTGGTGCTTTTCTTTCAGGGGAAATGTGATGGAGGAATTAATACTCTCCAGGCTGGGACGTCTTGCTGGCAATTCTTTCCCCCCCTTTTTTTTTAAATGTTCAGATTTGGGAATTGGGGAATTAAAACAGGACTGGGGGGGGGGCCCTAGTAAAAAAAAGCTAAGGAAAGCAGGAAGAAAGGAAAATGGGGTGCTTCAAATAGGATAGGTCAAAACACACAGTCCCCCTAATTTAATCCATCAATGATGAAGGCGCCTGGCTAGAAACCAGGAGACGGTGAGTTCTAGTTCCGCCTTAGGCCTGAAAGCCAGCTAGATGACTTTGGGCCAATCACCAGGAGACGGTGAGTTCTAGTTCCCCCTTAATTACCAAAGCTGGCTGGGTGACTTTGGGCCAATCACCAGGCAGCTGTGTTCTAGTTCCCCCTTAATTACAAAAGCTGGCTGGGTGACTTTGGGCCAGTCACCAGGAGGCTGTGAGTTCTAGTCCCGCCTTAGGCATGAAAGCTGGCTGGGTGACTTTGGGCCAGTCACCAGGAGGCTATGAGTTCTAGTTCGCCCTTAATTACAAAAGCTGGCTGGGTGACTTTGGGCCAATCACCAGGCGGCTGTGAGTTCTAGTCCCACCTTAGGCATGAAAGCTGGCTGGGTGACTTTGGGCCAGTCACCAGGTGGCTGTGAGTTCTAGTTCCCCCTTAATTACAAAAGCTGCCTAGGTGACTTCAGGCCAGTCACCAGGAGGATGTGAGTTCTAGTCCTGCCTTAGGTACGAAAGCTGGCTGGGTGACTTTGGGCCAATCACCAGGCGGCTGCGAGTTCTAGTTCCCCCTTAATTACAAAAGCTGTCTGGGTGACTTTGGACCAGTCACCAGGAGGCTGTGAGTTCTAGTTCCCCCTTAATTACAAAAGCCGGCTGGGTGACTTTGGGCCAATCACCAGGAGGCTGTGAGTTCTAGTTCCCCCTTAATTACAAAAGCCAGCTGGGTGACTTTGGGCCAATCACCAGGAGGCGTGTGAGTTCTAGTCTTGCCTTAGGCTGCAAAGCCACCTGGTTGTCTTTGGGCCGGTTGCTCTTTCTGGACCCGGCCTACCTTATAGGGTTGTTGTTAGAGGAAAATAGGAGGAAGAGGGAGCATTATGGATGTTCACTGTCTTGAGTTACTTATAAAAACCACCCAAAGCCCTTCCTCGTGGGAGGTGGGCAGAAACAGGAAATGCAAAGAAATAAAATTAAAGGTGAGGGGTTGAAATCCACAAGTCATCAAAGGGCCAAGTTGGAAGACCCGTCTTAAAGCATCCTGGCTGAGGAATTCTGGGAGTTGAAGTCCATAAGTCATAAAAGGCCCAGTTGGAAGACCCCTGTCTTAAAGCATCCTGGCTGAGGAATTCTGGGAGTTGAAGTCCTCAAGTCATCAAAGGACCAAGTTGGAAGACCCGTCTTAAAGCATCCTGGCTGAGGAATTCTGGGAGTTGAAGTCCATAAGTCATAAAAGGCCCAGTTGGAAGACCCCTGTCTTAAAGCATCCTGGCTGAGGAATTCTGGGAGTTGAAGTCCTCAAGTCATCAAAGGGCCAAGTTGGAAGGCCCCTGTCTTAAATCTAACAAACAAAATGGAGGCTGGCTGAGGAATTCTGGGAATTGAAGGCCACCAGTCATCAAAGGGCCAAGTTGAAAGACCCCTGTCTTAAAGCTCCTGGCTGAGGAATTCTGGGAGTTGAAGTCCACCAGTCACAAAAGGGCCAAGCTGGAAGACCTCTGCTTGTGGACTTCAACACTATTGGACTTCAACTCATACTGGTTGGGGCCTTATATGACCACGCAGGTGTTCGATTAAGGCTAAACTAAAGGAAATAGATAACGCTCAGATACTAAAAAGATCATTATATTTAGAAAGATACGATTTATAAGTAAGAGGGTCTGCTTTTCTATGAGATGGGAAACATGAAAACAACAAGATGAGTTTTAATAAGGGGAGCTTTTACTCTCCTTAATGCAATTAACTTGGAGGAAATCATAACCTATAAAGACGTTTTGAATGCCGAAGGGAAAACAAAACTGAAAGAAGCGGGCTTAACAAGGTGATCGTAACTGAAAATATAACTAGATAGAAAAGATGTTATAAATTGGAACTATTTTCAGTGGATATAATATTAGAAAACATGACAAATAAGCATTAGTTAACGGCGTGTGTATGTATGTTGCGTGTATTAACAGCACTAAGAATTGCATTTGTGGAGGGTTTGAAAAGTGAAGAGACGTGATCTGAAAAAAAAAAAGAGAGGATTAAGAAAATGCCAGAATGTGTAGAAACCGACAGAGCGATATTGAAGAACAAAGAAAAAAGAAGATAGGGAATCATTTTAATACATATTTTTAAGTAAAAAAAAAAAAACAAACGAACCCAGACAACACGTCGTCTGCCAAGCACTTGTGAGGCGTAAAAATAGAAAACCAATACAATTTTGTAAAAATAAAAAGCAAACAAACAAACAAACATACAACTGGGTCGGTTTTACGACCGTTACGACTTCCGACAGTTGACGGGCAGGCTGAGTGACAGTTGAAACTCAAGGAACCTCCGTGCTTTCCGATCCCGGCCGTCAGCATTTCTAGATCTTTTGGAAGCCGTCAATTTAAGTGCCCCCTCTGGGCTCGTCCACCGCCCCCCCCCCATTGCCAGACCCTTCCATTTGGTTCCTACCTCGCTGAGGAATTCTGGGAGTTGAAGTCCACCAGTCATCAAGGGGCCAAGCTGGAAGACCCCTGTCTTAAAGCCTCCTGACTGAGGAATTCTGGGAGTTGAAGTCTACCAGTCCTAAAAGGGCCAAGCTGGAAGACCCCTGTCTTAAAGCCTCCTGGCTGAGGAATTCTGGGAGTTGAAGTCCACCAGTCATCAAAGGGCCAAGTTGGAAGAGCCCTGCTTGTGGACTTCAACTCCCAGAATTCCTCAGCCAGCGTGCCTGGCTGAGGAATTCTGGGAGTTGAAGTCCACCAGTCCTAAAAGGGCCAAGCTGGAAGACCCCTGTCTTAAAGCCTCCTGGCTGAGGAATTCTGGGAGTTGAAGTCCACCAGTCATCAAAGGGCCAAGCTGGAAGACTCATGCTTGTGGACTTCAACTCCCAGGTGATGTGGCCATTCCTCGCCCTGTCCTCCTTCCTGCTTTCTCAGGTGACCCCCCCCCCACAGGTGTATGTAGATCTGGGCTAGGGGCTCTGACAGGTGCGACGCTAGAAAAGGGGTCCCTCGACTCCAGCCAAGGGAGACTGGCCGAAGGGCCTGGCCAGAGACCACCGGCCAGGCTCCACCTATCCTGACCTGCCTCTCTCTGCCCCCCACAGCTGAAGCAGCTGGAGCTGCAGCTGGAAGAGGCCTACGAGGAGAAGCAGAAGGTGCTGCGGGAGAAGAGAGAGCTGGAGAGCAAGCTGGTGGCCGCCAGCGACCAGGTACCCCCTTGTCCGAGACCCTCACGGTGGGGAGTTCAAACCGGCAACTCCATTGCTTGGTGCCTGTTCTACAGGAAATCTTCCTAAACCGGCAGCTTTCCACTGGGAAAGACTAGACCAGGCTCATTCGGGGAGGTGCCCGCTTGTGATAACGCAGCAATTCCAGGCTAGTTCCCCGTTTGACCCCGTCCTCCGGAGTGGGACGGTTGCTCTCCAGCCTCCTCCGCCCGGGAGGCGGCCGAGGCTGCAGGTCTCCCGCCACTCCCCTGCTTCCTTCCCTCCTTCCAGGTCAGCCAGCGGGACTTTGAAGCGGAGAAGCGGCTACGGAAGGACCTCAAGCGCACCAAGGCCCTCTTGGCGGACGCGCAGGTCATGCTGGACCACCTGAAGAACAACGCGCCCAGCAAGCGGGAGATCGCCCAGCTGAAGAACCAGGTGAGGGGGACCCCGGCTTGGCACTCGGAAGCAGTGGGGGGGGGTGTCTAGGGCAATGATGGCGAACCTTTGAGAGCAGTGGTTCTCAACCTTTCTAATGCCGCGACCCCATAATACAGTTCCCCATGTTGTGGTGACCCCCAACCACTTATACATCACCGGGTGCCAGGGGCGTAGCCAAAGAAGAGGGGGAAAAATGGCGGACAGCCTTGTTTGGCGACCCCCGTGAAATGGTCGTTCGACCCCAAATGGGGTCCCGACCCACAGGTTGAGAACCACTGTTTTAGAGACCCAAGTGCCCAAACTGCAACGCAAAACCCACTTATTTATCGCCGGGTGCCAGGGGGGCGTGGCCCACTGGGTGGTTGTGGCTGTGGTGGTCGTGGCAGATTGGGTGGGTGTGGCCAAGGTGGGCGTGATCACCTCGATGTTGCTGATGAGGAGGGACACCTGTGGGGGCCGGGCAGGGTTGGGGGAGATCCAGAGGGTCTCTGGCAGGTGGGGCGGTGGGCAGGAGGCTCATCCTATGGGATAAGGCGAGAGCAGGGCAGGGGTGCCATTATCACAGGGCAGGAGGGGGCAGGGGCCAGGGCGGTTGCTGCCTGACACCATCGGCCCCCGCACACAGAGGCCAGCGAGCGCATGGGGGCTGGGATGCATCCGGCCATGTGTGACCTCGGCAAGTTAGCGGGCGGCTGGTTGAAGAGGGACGGTTGCCATCTCAGGGGCATGGTACGCGTGCCCACAGAGAGGGCTCTGAGTGCCACCTCTGGCACGCCTGCCATAGGTTCACCACCACTGGTCTAAATGCCCAAAGGGGCATTTCCACCAGGCAACCGGACTTTCTGGGGTTCCTTCTTCGAAAACCTTTCGCTTCTCCTCCCAAAAGCTTCTTCGGTTCTTCGGAGAGAGAGGGGAGAGCGGAGGAGAAGAAAAAGAGAGGAAAGGGGAGGGAGAGGGGAAAGGGGGGAAGGAGGAAGGGAAGGAAGGGAGAAGGGAGGGAAGAAGAGAAAGGGAGGCAGGAAGGAACAAGGGAGGGAGGGAGGGAGGACAGAGGGAGGGAGGGAGGAAGGGAGAAAGGGAAGAGGAAGGAAGGGAGGGAGGGAGAAGGGAGGGAAGAAGGGAGACAGGAAGAAACAGAAGGGAGGAAGGGAGAAGGGAGAGAGGGAAGGAGAGAGCGGGAAGAAGGAAGGAAGTAGAAGAGGAAGGAACAGAAGGAAGGAAGGGAGAAGGAAGGGAAGAGGAAGAAGGGGGACAGGAAGAAACAGAAGGAAGGGAGGAAGGGAGAAGGGAGGGAGGGATGAAGAGAGAGCAGGAAGAAGGAAGATAGGGGAAGGCAGGAAGGAACAGAAGGAAGGAAGGGAGAAGGAAGGGAAGAAGGGAGACAGGAAGAAACAAAGGAGGAAGGGAGAAGGGAGAGAGGCAAGGAGAGAGAGCGGGAAGAAGGAAGGAAGTGGAAGGCAGGAAGGAACAGAAGGAAGGAAGGGAGAAGGAAGGGAAGGAGACAGGAAGAAACAAGGAAGGGAGGAAGGGAGAAGGGAGGGAGGGAAGGAGAGAGTGGGAAGAAGGAAGGAAGGGGAAGGCAGGAAGGAACAGAAGGAAGGAAGGGAGAAGGAAGGGAAGGAGACAGGAAGAAACAAGGAAGGGAGGAAGGGAGAAGGGAGGGAGGGAAGGAGAGAGTGGGAAGAAGGAAGGAAGTGGAAGGCAGGAAGGAACAGAAGGAAGGAAGGGAGAAGGAAGGGAAGGAGACAGGAAGAAACAAGGAAGGGAGGAAGGGAGAAGGGAGGGAGGGAAGGAGAGAGAGCGGGAAGAAGGAAGGAAGTGGAAGGCAGGAAGGAACAGAAGGAAGGAAGGGAGAAGGAAGGGAAGGAGACAGGAAGAAACAGAAGGAAGGGAGGAAGGGAGAAGGGAGGGAGGGAAGGAGAGAGGAGCGGGAAGAAGGAAGGAAGGGAAGGCAGGAAGGAACAGAAGGAAGGAAGGGAGAAGGAAGGGAAGGAGACAGGAAGAAACAAGGAAGGAGGAAGGGAGAAGGGAGGGAGGGAAGGAGAGAGTGGGAAGAAGGAAGGAAGTGGAAGGCAGGAAGGAACAGAAGGAAGGAAGGGAGAAGGAAGGGAAGGAGACAGGAAGAAACAGAAGGAAGGGAGGAAGGGAGAAGGGAGGGAGGGAAGGAGAGAGAGCGGGAAGAAGGAAGGAAGGGGAAGGCAGGAAGGAACAGAAGGAAGGAAGGGAGAAGGAAGGGAAGAAGGGAGACAGGAAGAAACAAAGGAGGAAGGGAGAAGGGAGGGAGGGAAGGAGAGAGTGGGAAGAAGGAAGGAAGGGGAAGGCAGGAAGGAACAGAAGGAAGGAAGGGAGAAGGAAGGGAAGGAGACAGGAAGAAACAAGGAAGGGAGGAAGGGAGAAGGGAGGGAGGGAAGGAGAGAGTGGGAAGAAGGAAGGAAGTGGAAGGCAGGAAGGAACAGAAGGAAGGAAGGGAGAAGGAAGGGAAGGAGACAGGAAGAAACAGAAGGAAGGGAGGAAGGGAGAAGGGAGAGAGGCAAGGAGAGAGAGCGGGAAGAAGGAAGGAAGTGGAAGGCAGGAAGGAACAGAAGGAAGGAAGGGAGAAGGAAGGGAAGGAGACAGGAAGAAACAAGGAAGGGAGGAAGGGAGAAGGGAGGGAGGGAAGGAGAGAGTGGGAAGAAGGAAGGAAGTGGAAGGCAGGAAGGAACAGAAGGAAGGAAGGGAGAAGGAAGGGAAGGAGACAGGAAGAAACAGAAGGAAGGGAGGAAGGGAGAAGGGAGGGAGGGAAGGAGAGAGAGCGGGAAGAAGGAAGGAAGGGGAAGGCAGGAAGGAACAGAAGGAAGGAAGGGAGAAGGAAGGGAAGGAGACAGGAAGAAACAGAAGGAAGGGAGGAAGGGAGAAGGGAGGGAGGGAAGGAGAGAGTGGGAAGAAGGAAGGAAGGGGAAGGCAGGAAGGAACAGAAGGAAGGAAGGGAGAAGGAAGGGAAGGAGACAGGAAGAAACAGAAGGAAGGGAGGAAGGGAGAAGGGAGGGAGGGAAGGAGAGAGAGTGGGAAGAAGGAAGGAAGGGGAAGGCAGGAAGGAACAGAAGGAAGGAAGGGAGAAGAAGGGAAGAGGAAGAAGGGAGACAGGAAGAAACAGAAGGAAGGGAGAAGGGAGGGAGGGAAGGAGAGAGAGCGGGAAGAAGGAAGTGGAAGGCAGGAAGGAACAGAAGAGAGAAGGAAGGGAAGAGGAAGAAGGGAGACAGGAAGAAACAAGGAAGGAAGGGAGAAGGAAGGGAAGAGGAAGAAGGGAGACAGGAAGAAACAGAAGGAAGGGAGAAGGAAGGGAGGGAGGGGAGAGAGCGGGAAAAAGGAAGGAAGTGAAAGGCAGGAAGGAAGAGGAAGGAGAAAGGAAGGGACTGAAGTACTGAAGAAGCTTCTTAGATGAGAAGCGAAACATTTTCGAGGGGGGAAAAAACCCCCCTAAGAAACTCCAGTTGCCTTTCTGGAAAAGGCCTCTTTGCGCTCCGCTCCGGAAGACCATCGACCCTCAGCCTGGAATAGTTGGGGGAGGGTCTCCAGGCCACGGCCCCCTTGACCGGCCCTTCCCCCCCCCTCTTCCCCACAGCTGGAAGAGTCGGAGTTCACCTGCTCGGCCGCCGTCAAAGCCCGCAAATCCATGGAGGTGGAGATTGAGGACTTGCACCTGCAGATCGAGGACTTCTCCAAAGCGAAAGGAGCGGTAGGCCAAAGCCTGTCCCGGACTCAGTTTCCCCTGTGGAATTGGGGGGGGGGGTGGCCCGCAGAGGCCGGCGAGCATCTCCCTGCTTCGAAATCCATTTTCCCTGCTAAGGTGGATCTCGCTGAGGCCACCCTTAGTCCCTTTCCTTGTCCCAGAAGTTCCCGACGTAAACTTCATTTTACTAAATGTTCCTTTTAATGAAAATTTTTTTAAAAAAGAAGAGAGGATTAATTAGGAGACATCAAAGCTTCGGGCTAATTGGCAGACTCAGCGATCCAGTTTTGGAGCTGTGCCCGGAGAAGCAAAAAAATAAAAATAAAAATAAAAGGGCTTTTTTCAGGATGCAGGAAGGACGCCAGTAAACCGGCCCCACGGCTTCCCCAAATGCCACAACTGCTTTCCTGGCCACTTTTGGGCCGGTCTCGGCAAGTGGGATGTCTTCCCCCCAAAATTGGGGGCACCAGGCCGGTGGGCAAGACCCCCTTCCGGGAGACCCAGAGGACGGGGGGGGGGCAGACCTCACGTCCCAGGGTGGGATTTATTGATCGTTCGCATTCCGTTTCGAACAACAACAACAACAAAAAAACTCACAAGAGATTACAAAATGCAAAATGTGAAATACAGGCAGTCCTCGACTTAACGACGGTTCATTTACTGACCGGTCGAAGGAATGCTCCGACACTGGAAGTTTTTAAGAAGAGACTGGACAGGGTTTCCTGCCAGGGCAGGGGGTTGGACTAGATGACCTCCAAGGTCCCTTCCCACTTTATTGTTATTATTAACAACCTGCCTCCAGAAGTGGTGAATGCTCCAACACAGGAAGTTTTTAACAAGAGACTGGACAGCCATTTGTCTGAAACAGTATAGGGTTTCCTGCCTGGGCAGGGGGTTGGACTAGATGACCTCCAAGGTCCCTTCCAACGTTATTATTATTATAACAACCTGCCTCCAGAAGTTGTGAATGTTGCAACACTGGAAGTCTCTAAGAAGAGACTGGGCAGCCATTTGTCCGACATGGTATAGGTTTCCTGCCTGAGCGGGGGGTTGGACTAGATGACCTCCAAGGTCCCTTCTGACTTTTTTATTATTATTATTATTATTATTATAACAACGGCCCTGGAGAAAGCGACTTAGGGCTGTATTTCACACTGGCCACCATCGCAGCATCCCCATGTGCTCAAAATTCAGACGCTCGGCCGCCGACTCATATTTATGACGGTCACAGCGTCCTGGGGGTGAGGGGCTGTTGCGTGATCCCCTTTTGCGTCCTCCCGACAGGCGGGGCGGAGCCGGATTCGCTTAACGACCTGCGTGACTAAGTTAAAGCAGTGCAGCGACTCACCTAAGCGCGGTGGCGAGAATGGTCGTAAAACGGGGCAGTTAGCACCTGCCTCGCTTAGTGACTGAAATTTGGGGCTCGGTGGTGGCCATCTCCTGGGTGTCAAACCCGAGAGAAGCAGAGGCGGATACGGGGGTCCCCCGCAGGGCCAGTTCCCCCTCCCTCGAGGCCTGGGACCCCCCTCCCGAAGCCCTCCTGGGGGGGGACGGGGGTCTGAAGTCTCCCCCCTCCCCCCCTCCCTCCCCAGCTGGAGGAGCAGCTGAGCCGTTTGCAGCGGGAGAAGAACGAGGTCCAGAGCCGGCTGGAGGAAGACCAGGAGGACATGAACGAGCTGATGAAGAAGCACAAGGCGGCCGTGGCCCAGGTGGGTCCAAAGGCGCCCCCTTGCCTGCCCCCCCCCCGCACCCCTCCCACGCTTTGCCCGGAAGGGGGGGCAGTCAGGGTCAAGGGTGGGAATCGGGGATGCGTGGTTGAAGGGGCCCTTCGTTGGGTGGCCTTTGTTCCCATGGGGTTGGGATGCTTCTCTTCCTTCCTTCCTTCCTTCCTTCCTTCCTTCCTTCCTTCCTTCCTTCCTTCCTTCCTTTCCTTCCTTCCTTCCATCTTCTTCCCTCCCTCCCTCTCTCTTTCTGTCTCTCTCCAGGTTGGGGTCTGGCTGGACAGAAGCTCCGGTGCAGATAGTGGGTGTCCTTTCTTTCTTTCTTTCTTTCTTTCTTTCTTTCTTTCTTTCTTTCTTTCTTTCTTTCTTTCTTTCTTTTTCTTTCTGTCTTTCTCTTTCTGTCTTTCTTTCCTCTCCCTTTCTTTTTTCTATCTCCCTTCCTTCCCTTCTTTCCTTCTCTCCCTCCCTCCCTCCCTCCCTCCCTTCTTTCCTCCCTCTCTCCCTCCGTTTCCCTCCCTCTCTCCCTCCCTGTTTTCCTCTTTCTTTCTTACTTTCCTTTCTTTCTTTCTTTCTTTCTTTCTTTCTTTCTTTCTTTCTTTCTTTCTTTCTTTCTTTCTTTCTTTTTCTTTCTTTCCTCTCCCCTTCTTTCTTTCTATCTCCTTCCTTCCCTTCTTTCCTTCCCTCCTTCCCTCCCTTCCTCCCTCCCTCCCTGCTTCCCTCTTTCTTTCTTTCTTTCTTTCTTTCTTTCTTTCTTTCTTTCTTTCTTTCTGTCTTTTTCTTTCTTTCTGTCTTTCTTTTTCTTTTTTTCTTTCTGTCTTTTTCTTTCTGTCTTTCTTTCTTTCCTCTCCCTTTCTTTTTTCTATCTCCCTTCCTTCCCTTCTTTCCTTCCCTCCCTCCCTCCCTCTCTCCCTCCCTGTTTCCCTCTTTCTTTCTTACTTTCTTTCTTTCTTTCTTTCTTTCTTTCTGTCTTTCTTTTTCTTTCTTTCTTTCCTCTCCCCTTCTTTCTATCTCCTTCCTTCCCTTCTTTCCTTCCCTCCTTCCCTCCCTTCCTTCCTTCCTCCCTCCCTCCCTGCTTCCCTCCTTTCTTTCTTTCTTTCTTTCTTTCTTTCTTTCTTTCTTTCTTTCTTTCTTTCTTTCTTTCTGTCTTTTTCTTTCTGTCTTTCTTTTTCTTTTTTCTTTTTGTCTGTCTTTTTCTTTCTTCCTCTGTCTTTCTCTCTTTCTTTCTGTCTTTTTTTCTTTCCTCTCCCCTTCTTTCTTTCTATCTCTCTTCCCTTCCTTCCTTCCTTCCCTCCTTCCCTCTCTCCCTTCCTTCCTTCCTCCCTCCCTATTTCTTTCTTTCTTTCTTTCTTTCTTTCTTTCTTTCTTTCTTTCTTTCTTTCTTTCTTTCTTTCCTCTCCCCTTCTTTCTTTCTATCTCCCTCCCCTCCTCCTCTCCTCTCCTTCCATCCACCCTCCTTCCCTCCCTCCCTCCTTCCTTCTTTCTTTCTAAGTGGTCAACACTTCTTAAATCTTTGCAGGCCTGAGAATTTCCCTGCCTTGACTCTGTTCCTTTCCTTTCAGTGGGGCTGAGCACAAACCGCCCCCTCCGCCCCCTTATCCAACCAGGCCTAGTGGGGTCCCCCTGGGGCTTCGGCTGCTTGTTGGTGGGAGGTCAACCAGTGGAGGGGAGGTGGGGAGGGATGGGGGGAGAGAGGGGGGGAGAGAGAGAGGGAGGGAGGAAGGGAAGAAAGGAAGAAAGAAAAGAAAGAGAAAGAAAGATAGATGAGGGAAGGAAGAGAGGGAGGGAAAAAGGGAAGGAAATGAACTAAAAAAAAGAAAAGAAAGAAAGGGAGGGAGGGAAGGAAGGAAGAAAAGAAAGAAAGAAAGATGAGGGAAGGAAGGGAGGAAAGAAGGGAAGAAAAGAAAGAAAAAAGAAATAAGAGAAAGGGAGAGAGGGAAAAAAAGAAAGAAAGATGAGGGAAGGAAAGGAGGGAAGAAGGGAAGGAAATGAAATGAAAGAAAAGAAAGGAAGAAAGGGAGGGAGGGAAGAAAGAGAAAGAAAGAAAGAAAGGAAGGAAGGAAGGAAGGAAGCAGGGAGGGAGGGAGGAAGGAAAGAAGGGAAGGAAGGGAGATAGAAAGAAAGAAAGAAAGAAAGAAAGAAAGAAAGAAAGAAAGAGTCTCAGAGGGTGGGGAGGCAGGAACCAGATGTGGGGTGTGTGTGAGGGGTGTCCCCCCTTCCCTGGAGATCACCCTCTCCTCCTCCCCCCCCCCCAGGCCTCACGGGACCTGGGCCAGATCAACGATCTGCAGTCGCAACTGGAGGACACCCAGAAGGAGAAGCAGGAGCTGCAGGAGAAGGTATTTCTCGAACTGGGGGGCACAAGTGGGGGGCAGCCTCTCCAGACCCCCCCCCCGTAGCCCCCCTAAGCAATCCCCCCTTCCTCCCCAGCTGCAAGCCCTGCAGAGTCAGGTGGAATTCCTGGAGCAGACCATGGTGGACAAGTCCTTGGTCAGCCGGCAGGAGGCCAAGATCCGGGAGCTGGAGACCCGCCTTGAGTTTGAGAGGACCCAAGTGAAGCGCCTCGAGGTAAGGGGAACGGGGCAGGGGAGACCCCCCCCCCTCCCAAACAGGCACCCTCCCGCCTCCCAAACAGGCTCACCTTGGCAGACAAAGGGAAACTACACCCAGGAGAGAAGCAACCCAGATTATTGGGGGCAATGTAAATATATATATATATATACATTGCTTACTGGTGTACACCGCTTAGAGAGTGCTTGCACTTAAAGCGGTATATAAGTCTCATAAATAAATAAATAAACCTGGAACTCAGGAGGAATTTCCTGACAGTGAGGACAATTAACCAGTGGAACTCCTTGCCACCAGAAGCTGTGGCTGCTCCAACACTGGGAGGTTTTCAAGAAGAGACTGGACAGCCATTTGTCTGACAAGGTCTAAGCCGGGGATAGGCAATCTTGCCCCTTTTATGACTCTGGGACTTCAACTCCCAGAATTCCTGAGCCAGCATGAGGGAAACTTTGGCCCCTTCGTGACTCGTGGACTTCAACTCCCAGAATTCCTCAGCCAGCATGGGGGAACTATGGCCCCTCATGACTGGTGGACTTCAACTCCCAGAATTCCTGAGCCAGCATGAGGGAAACTTTGGCCCCTTCATGACTCGTGGACTTCAACTCCCAGAATTCCTGAGCCAGCATGGGGGAACTATGGCCCCTTCATGACTGGTGGACTTCAACTCCCAGAATTCCTGAGCCAGCATGAGGGAAACTTTGGCCCCTTCATGACTCGTGGACTTCAACTCCCAGAATTCCTCAGCCAGCATGGGGGAACTATGGCCCCTCATGACTGGTGGACTTCAACTCCCAGAATTCCTGAGCGAGCATGAGGGAACTATGGCCCCTTCATGACTCGTGGACTTCAACTCCCAGAATTCCTCAGCCAGCATGGGGGAACTATGGCCCCTCATGACTGGTGGACTTCAACTCCCAGAATTCCTGAGTGAGCATGGGGGAAATATGGCCCCTTCATTACTCATAGACTTCAACTCCCAGAATTCCTGAGCCAGCATGGGGGAACTGTGGCCCCTTCATGACTGGTGGACTTCAACTCCCAGAATTCCTGAGCCAGCATGGGGGAACTATGGCCCCTTCATGACTCGTGCACTTCAACTCCCAGAATTCCTGAGCCAGCATGGGGGAACTATGCCCCCCTCATGACTCGTGGACTTCAACTCCCAGAATTCCTGAGCCAGCACGGCTCAGCTTGGAAACCTCTCCCTTTCCCCTCAGCATGGCTGGCTCAGGAATTCTGGGAGTTGAAGTCCACGAATCATAAAAGAGCCAAGGTTGCCTACCCTTGGTATAGGCCTTCCTGCCTGAGCAGGTGGCTGGATTAGATGACCTCCAAGGACCCTTCCAACTCTATATTTATTATTATTGGAGATAAATTTCTATTCAACGAATGTCCCTCCATCTCTGCCCAGAAAAAGGGAATCTCATCCAGGGCCAGGGGTCTTAAGACCCTCTCTGGCTTCTGACAAGCCCGTCTTAAAAATACAGGTGGTC
>NW_024098774.1:337500-420934 GCF_016545835.1 Crotalus tigris
TTCCAGTATCTCAGGGGCTGCCCCAAAGAAGAAGGAGTCAAGCTATTCTCCAAAGCACCTGAAGGCCGGACAAGAAGCAACAGATGGAAACTCATCAAGGAGAGAAGCAACCTGGAACTAAGGAGGAATTTCCTGACAGTGAGAACAATTAACCAGTGGAACTCCTTGCCTCCTTGTGGGTGCTCCATCACAGAAAGTTATTAAGAAAACCTATTTGTCTGAAATGGTATAGGCCAGGGTCTCCTGCCTGAGCAAAAGGGTTGGACTAGAAGACCTCTAAGGTCCCTTCCAACTCTGACATTCTGTTCAACTGTCCCATGCACTCAGGCACCTTCCCCTGGCCATATGCAAATCCTCCCTGGGCTCGCTGCCCAACCTTTTCTCATTTTAATGGCTTCCCTCGAGAGACAGGAATAAATGCACCATGATTGTGGTTGTTTAAGGAGTCGACAGATTCACGGTCCGCTCTCCAGAGGGCGGTCTGCCCACCCTCTCCCTCCCCCTCTCCTAGAATAGAAATAGGAATAGAAGTAGAGTAGAGTGTAGAGTAGAGTGTAGAATGGAATGGAATGGAATTAGAATAGAGTAGAGTAGAGTGTAGAGTAGAGTAGAATAGAATAGAATTGGGATAGAATGGAATGGAATAGAATAGAATAGAGTAGAATAGAATAGAATAGAATTGGGATAGAATGGAATAGAATAGAATAGAATAGAATAGAATAGAATAGAATAGAATAGAATAGAATAGAATAGAATTTGGGATAGGATAGAATTTGGGATAGGATAGGATAGAATAGAATAGGAATAGAGTAGAATAGAATAGAGTAGAGTAGAGTAGAATAGAATAGGAAATGGAAGGAATAGAATAGAACAGAATAGGGATAGAATAGGATAGAATAGAATAGAATAGAATAGGGATAGAATTGGGATAGGATAGAATGGAATGGAATAGAATAAGAATAAGAATAGAATAGAATAGAATAGAATAGAATAGATTTGGGATAGAATTGGGATAGAATAGGGATAGAATAGAATGGAATGGAATAGAACAGAACAGAATAGGGATAGAATAGGATAGAATGGAATGGAATGGAATGGAATTAGAATAGAGTAGAATAGAATAGGATAGGATAGGATAGGAATAGAATAAAAAAGTAGAGTAAAGTAGAATGGAAGAGTAGAACAGAACAGAACAGAACAGAACAGAACAAAACAAAAGAAGGAAAGAATAGAATGGAATGGAATGGAATAGTCAGAGGGGACCTTGGAGGTCTTCTAGTCCAGCCCCCTGCTCAGGCAGGGGACCCTATGGCCAGTCCAGACTAGTGACTGTCCAGCCTCTTCTTAAAAACCTCCAGTGATGGAGGGCCCACCATTCCTGGAGGCCAGCTGTTCCACTGGTCAATCCACGGCTGGACGTTAAGCATGCCAGGTGACAGAGGGAGCCCAGCTGGGCCCTTCTCGGTGGTCATTTCGCTGAGCACCCAAGGGGGGGGGGCTCTCGTCTCCCGTTCGGCCTCAGCGGAAGGGAAAAAAACCTGCTGCGTTTTGTGGAAAGCTCTCTTGGTGCCACGTTTGGGTCTGAACGGTGAAGGTCTCAGCTGCTGAAGCCGGTGAGGTTGGAGCTCTCTGATAAAGGGCACAGATCAATAAAGGAAACACTTCTTCTGTGAAAGGGGACTACGGGGGGGGGGGGACAGGCCACGGTGAACTTTCCCGAGAGGATGTGCAGAGGGCGGGTCCGTCTCGAGAGGGGTCTGTCTCCCATTATTAAATAAAAGAATCGCAAAAGGTGGCTTTTCCCGGGGCTGGCAAATAGCAGTCGTCTTTTTTAAAAAAAAAATTGGGCCGGAAGGCAGACAAATAGGAAGGAAGGGAAGTAGGAAGGAAGAAAAGGAAAAGGGAGGGAGGGAGGAAAGGAAGGAGAGGGAGGATTGTAATTGTAATAGTAGTAAAGTTGGAAGGGACCTTGGAGGTCATCTAGTCCAACCCCCTGCTCGGGCAGGAAACCCTACACCATTTCGGACAAAGGGCTGTCCAGTCTCTTCTTAAAAACTTCCAGTGTTGGAGCATTTACTGCTTCTGGAGGCAAGCTGTTCCACTGATTAATTGTTCTCACTGTCAGGAAGTTTCTCCTTAGTTCCAGGTTGCTTCTCTCCTTGGTTAGTTTCCACCCGTTGCTTCTTGTCCTGCCTTCAGGGGCTTTGGAGAAGAGCTTGACTCCCTCTTCTTTGGGGCAGCCCCTGAGATACTGGAAGGCTGCTATCCTGTCCCCCCTGGTCCTTCTCTTCGTTAAACTAGACATACCCAATTCCAGCAACCGTTCCTTATATGTTTTAGCCTCCAGTCGCCTAAAGTCATCTTTGTTGCTCTTCTCTGCACTCTTTCTAGAGTCTCAACATCTTTTTTATATTGTGGTGACCAAAACTGGATGCATTATTCCAAGTGTGGCCTTACCAAGGCCTTGTAAAGTGGTATTAACACTTCATGTGATCTTGATTCTGTCCCTCTGTTAATGCAGCCTAGCACTGTGTTGGCCTTTTTGGCAGCTGCAGCACACGGCTGGCTCCTATTTAAGGGATTGTCCACTAGGACTCCGAGGTCCCTCTCACAGTTGCTACTATTGAAGGAAGGAGAGGAAGGAAAGGAAATCTGAGAAGAGAAGGGGTCGGGGGTGGGAACCTGGCCGAAGGGCGGTGCGCCCACGAGGGCGATGCCGCTAGGAAGCCCCTCACCCTGGCTGTGGTCTTCCTCCCCAGGAGATGGACCTGGAGAGCTTGGAAGCGGCCAACCAGAGCTTGCAGGCGGATCTGAAGCTGGCCTTCAAGCGGATCGGGGACCTGCAGGCCGCCATTGAGGACGAGATGGACAGCGAGGACAATGAGGACCTCATCAACAGGTGGGCGGGGGGGCGAGGAGGTGGGTGGGTCAAGGGGGCCGCCCAACGGGCAAATGTGTAGCACACTATAACCGAACGATGTTAGTCACATAGTCGCTGTGGGAGATGGGGTAGGTGGGTGGGTGGATGGATGGATATGGACAGACAGACAGACAGACGTGGTTGGTTGGGTTGATGGATGGATGGATGGATAGATGGATGGATGGATGGAGATCAGATGGACAGAAAGATAGGTGTATAGATATGATGGATAGATGGATGGATGGATGGATGGTTGGATGGATGGTTGGATGGAGATCAGATGGACAGAAAGATAGGTGGATGGATGGATGGATGGATGGATGGATGGATGGATGGATGGTGATCCAGATGGACAGAAAGATAAGTGTATAGATATGATGGATGGATGATGAATGGATGGATGGATGGATAGATATAGACAGACAGACAGACATGGTTGGGTGGATGGATGGAGAGAGTTGCATGGATGAATGGATGGATGGATGGATGGAGATGTGATGGACAGAAAGATAGGTGTATAGATATGATGGATGGATGGATGATGATTGGATGGATGGTGATCCAGATGGACAGAAAGATAAGTGTATAGATATGATGGATGGATGATGAATGGATGGATGGATGGATAGATATAGACAGACAGACAGATATGGTTGGTTGGGTGGATGGATGGATGGAGATCAGATGGACAGAAAGATAGGTGTATAGATATGATGAATGGATGAGGGATGGATGGATGGAGAGTGAATGGATGGATAGATAGATGATAAATAGACAGATAAGGTAGATAGATAGACACAGACAGACAGATAGAATGGATAGACAGACCAGGGATGGCTGGAGCTTAGATGGATCGAAAGATAGATATAGAGATATGATGGATGAATGATGAATGGAGATTGGATAGATAGATAGGTAGGTAGATAGATAGATAGATAGATAGATAGATAGGTAGGTAGGTAGGTAGGTAGGTAGATAGATAGGTAGGTAGATAGATTGACTGTGATAGATAGATAGATAGATAGATAGATAGATAGATAGATAGATAGATAGATAGATAGACGGATGGACATGATAAATTAGACAAAGGATAGATAGATATGATGGATGGAAGGTTGATAGGCGTTTGGGGTTGCTGGGGCCCCCCGAGAGTAAGAGGGTCTCCTCTGGCCTGTCTGATGAGACCCCTCCACTCTCCTGACCTTCTCCAAGGAGCCCCCCCCCAGTTCCTCCTCCCTTGCGGTGTTCAGGGTCTCTCTCGGTGATCATCTGATGCCCACAGCGGCCAGCCAGATGTCTCACCGGTGGTGCCAAAGAGGATGGACACGCAGTTAATGGACAAAAACCGCCTCTGAAAATTGAGGGTCCTTTGACCACCCCTCTCTCCTTTGGGGTCTTCTACACGACCTTCCCCCCCCTCCCCACCAGCTTCCTATCCCTCCAAAGGGACTCCATCCTCCTCCTCCCCCCCTCCTCCTTTTCACTTCTTCCTGTTACTCCCTTCCTCTCCTTCCCAAGTGGACTTCTTTTTTTTTAAAAAAAAATGCTTCCTTGTTGTGAATTTTATTTTGCTATTTTTTCCCTCTCTCCCCCTCCCCTCCCCCCCCAATTCCCTCTCCCCAATCCGAACAACCCAGTTTGCAGGACGTGGTGTCAAAGTTCCAGAAACGCAAGAGTAAACTGTGAGCAGGAACGCCGTGTTACGCCTGACCCCCCCCCAAGCATGCCGTGGGCCAGGGGGGAGGGGGCGGTCTCCCCCTCCCACTGTAGCACGCCTCAACACGCATGAGCCTTGCCGTTCCTGCTCTAACCGGTGTTTAGCTCTGCCTTAGCCGGTCCCGATGTAACCCTGCCTTGTGGAACTAACTTGGGGGGGGGGGTGTTGCAGGAAAGCGGGGCGGGGGGGGTGGGACGAAGACCCCCGGAGCCTGGCTCGGTATCTCCGCTTGGGAAGGATAAAGAATTTTGGGGTGGGGGGGGTGGGTGGAAGAGGGCAGGACGAGCAATCTGGTTATTGTAGTCCTCCACTTAGGAACAAACGTAAATTGATGTCGCTAAGGGAGACGTTTGGTTAAGTTGAGTTTTGCCCCGTTGTACGGCTTTTCTGGCCGCCCGTTGTTAAGCGAATCGCGGCGGTTGTTAAGTAAGTGAGAATCTCTATGGCTGGCTGGGGAATTCTGGGAGTTGAAGTCCACCCGTCTTAAAAGGCGCAGAGGCTGAGAAAGCCCTGCACTGCGATGAAGCGGAGTAAAAGCACGAAGGGCCATTTAGGCAACCTAGTAAAATTGCAGAATTGTCAGGCCTGGAAGGGGCTGTGGTGAGTGGTGCAAATGGGTGTGGGGGCTTCTTGGAACTGCTGAAAGGAATTCCACACCCATTTGCACCACTCAGGTGACTCTGAGGACACAGATCAGCCTCCAAGTGGCCTCAACAACTTTCTAAAAGGCAAATGACCAACTGTCTGCAAGGAGGACAAATCCTTCCATTCCCCTTGAAGACATTTCCCTTCTCAATCCAGAAGCTTCTTCAGCTCTGACTGGATGGTGGGAGAATGGAAGGATTTATACTCCTTGCAGACAGCTGGTCATTTGCCTTCTTTTAGAGAGGCATTGAGGCCATTTGCAGGTTTCTCTGTGTTCTCAGGGTCACCAGAGTGGTGCAAATGGGTGTGGAGCCTCCCTGGAACAGCTGAAAGGAATTCCACACCCATTTGCACCGCTCAGGTGACCTTAAGGACACAAACAACCCTCCAAGTGGCCTCAACGACTCTCTCAAAGGATGCAAATGACCAGCTCTCTGCAAGGAGGATAAATCCTTCCATTCCTCCACCATCTAGTCAGAGCCGAGGAAGCTTCTTGGATGAGGAGCGAAAGGTCTTCAAGGGGAACGGAAGGATTTATACTGCTTGCAGGCAGCTGGTCATTTGCATCCTTTTAGAGTGTCGCTGAGGCCACCTGGAGGCTTGCCTGTATCCTCAGGGTCACCTCAGAAGCGCACATGGCTATAGAGCCTTCTTGGAACTGCTGAAAGGAACTCCACACCCATTTGCACCCCTCAGGGGACCCCGAGGACACAGGTCAGCCTCCAGGTGGCCTCAACAACTCTCTAAAAGGATGCAAATGACCAGCTGCCTGCAAGGAGTATAAATCCTTCCGTTCTCCTTGAAGACCTTTCGTTCCTCATCCAAGAAGCTTCTTCAACTCTGATTGGATGTTGGGAAATGGAAGGATTTATACTCCTTGCAGACAGCTGGTCATTTGCATCCTTTTAGAGAGTTCTTGAGGCCACTTGGAGGTTTGTCTGTGTCCTCGGGGTCACCTGAGGGGTTCAGATAGGTGGGGAGCCTTCTTTCAGCAGTTCCAAGAAGCCCCCACACGCATTTGCACCACTCAGATGACCCTGAGGACACAGACAAACCTCCAAGTGGGCTCAATGACTCTCTAAAAGGATGCAAATGACCAGCTGCCTGCAAGCAGTATAAATCCTTCTATTCCCCCACCCTCCAGTCAGAGCTGAAGAAGCTTCTGGGAGGAGAAGCAAAACACCTTCAAAGACGAAGATGGGTAAGTGGTGGGTAGGGTGGATGGACAGATGGATGGACAGACACGATTGCTTGGATGAATAAGTGGGTGGGTGGATAGATGGATGGATGGATGGATGGATGGATGGATGGATGGATGGATGGATGGACAGACATAGTTGGGTGGATGGATGTATGTATGGATGGATGGATGGATGGATGGATGGATGGAGATCAGATGGACAGAAAGATAGGTGTATACTTATGATGGATGGATGATGGATGATGATTGATGGATGGATGGAGATCAGATGGACAGAAAGATAGGTGTATAGATATGATGGATGGATGATGGATGGAAGGATGGATGGAGATGTGATGGACAGAAAGATAGGTGTATACTTATGATGGATGGATAATGGATGATGATTGGATGGATGGATGGATGGATGGAGATCAGATGGACAAAAAGATAGGTGTATACTTATGATAGATGGATGGATGGATGATGATTGGATGGATGGATGGATGGATGGAGATCAGATGGACAGAAAGATAGCTGTATAGATATGATGGATGGATGGATGATGGATGATGATTGGATGGATGGATGGATGGATGGATGGATGGATGGAGATCTGATGGACAGAAAGATAAGTGTATAGATATGATGGATGGATGGATGATGATTGGATGGATGGATGGATGGAGATCAGATGGACAGAAAGATAATGTATAGATATGATGGATGGATGATGGATGGATGGAGAGTGAATGGATGGATAGATAGTTGATAAATAGACAGATAAGGTAGATAGATAGACACAGACAGACAGACAGAATGGATAGACAGACAGACCAGGGATGGCTGGGGCTTTGATGGACCGAAAGATAGATATAGAGATATGATGAATGGAAAAAAAACAACGTCCAGTTGCCTCCTTAAAAAAAGCACCTTTGGGATCCCAAATTTGGCCCTCTCGCATCGGAAACGCTGGCCCGTGTCCATTTTTAATCTTCCCGTGCTTTGGGTGGCCCAGCCTTTTTTCCTTTCCCGACCCCGAGCCGGGTCTGTCTGGACGACGACAGAGAGATCTCTCCCCGCTAATGATAAATGTAATCAACTCTAGCAGTGATCTAGGGCAGCCGGTGCCTGGTTGTCACACACAATTAATGTCCCCGACCGTTCAGCCTGCCTCCAGTCCGTTCCCCAGCGGTTCGGATCCCGATTAAGTAATGGCACGGCTACCCTGGACTTAAATTGCCTTTGACGGGAGGTTTAATTCCGACAATTTAAAATCACAGCAGCCCCCCCCCCCCGAGTTGGTTTATAGGGCTCTCCAGCTTTTTTCACGGTGGAAAAATAACAAACTGCCTCCCGGCATTTTGATTTCCAGGGCTTCGGATTTAATGGGGTGGGGGGGGACTCAAAGGCGGATGGCGACGCTGCTCCTCATACGGGGAGTCCTGGACTTATAACCGTTTGTTTAGTAAACGTTGGAAGTTACAGGACCGGAAAAAAAAGGGACTTACGGCCATTTTTCACACTTTATGATCATTTGCAGCATCCCCCGTGTCACGTGATCTGAATTAAGAGGCTTGGCAACTGACATGGACTTAGGACAGTTGCAGTGTCCCCCGTGGTCACGTGATCTGAATTCGGGATCGTAATTACGACGGCCGCAGCGTCCCAGGGTTGTCACTTGATCCCCTTTTGCGACCTTCCGACAAGCAAAGTCACTGGGGGGGAGCCGGATTCACTTAACGGCCGTGTGACTGTTAAAACTGCAGTGATCCACTTAACAACGGTGGCAAGAAAGGTCGTAAAATGAACTCCTTTTGCACCCTTCGGACCAGCCACCGTGTTGCTTAGGTGGAAACTGCCGCGATTTGCTTAACCGCGGCGGCAAGGGAGGCCGTAAAACGGGGCAAAGTTCCCTTAGCAGAATGTCTCGCTTAGCGACGGAAAGGTTGGGCTCAATTTTGGCCGTAAGTTGAGGACTACCTCTAGGGAGCACCCGGAATTAAGGGGCAAAATTCCCTTCAGAAATGTCTCACTTAGTGACGGAAACATTGGGCTCAATTATGGTCGTAAGTCAAGGACTACCTACAGCAAGCACCCCAGACGACGCACTGAAGACGTCGTGGCAAAGGAGCCGTGTTTCTCCCCCCCCCTAAAGCCTCCCCACTTAGTGCCCTGGGAAGCCGGAGGGAGAGTTACGGACCTCGGCGGGGAGACGAAAGAACGCCGCGATATCTGTATAGATACGCTGTTACGGCTATAATGGTAATGGAAGCGATAAAGAGCCCGGTGTTAGCGGCGAGATTTACGCAGACACGGCCCGCAACACGGAGGAACGCGCTCCCTGCCCGCCCCGGCCTCGCGCATAACGGCACATCCATGCTCAGGGCCATCAGCGCTGTGATGAACGCCGCCACTTATAAAATTTAGAGGCCTTAAGCCGGATGCGACTGCTTTTACGCCGCCATATCAATCAGGCCGCGCTTCTTCGCCGTGCAGAAGTCGGCTTGCGAGCACCGCGACAGCCTCCTCGTAAATCCAGGGGCTGCCATGTGCCCGCTAAACTCCCATTTACCCAGGGACAGACCCATCATCGCTCTCTCGGCTGCCGCTGCCTTAATTGGACGAGGATGGCCATAAAGCAGAGCTGGCCCCTCTCTCGTCGCCTGGCGCCTCTCTCGTCGCCTGGCGGCCCCCGCCCAGCACCAGGGGGTAGCGGGGTTGTATCCCTGGTCCGGAGTTACTCAGGGCTGAAGATTGGGGGGGGGGTCAGGGGAGAGGTGGGCTTCCTGGCTGAGAGGAGGGGGGGAGGGGGGAGGCACCAGGATTGTGAGTAAAGGCAGAGCTGAACAGGAAGAGAAGGAGGGAGGAAGGAAGGAAGAGAAAGAGAGAAAGATGGAGGGGAGGAAGGAGGATGGGATCATGCGGAAAGAAGGAGGGAGGGAGGGAGGAAGGAAGAGAAAGAGGGAAGGGAGGAAGGAGGATGGGATCATGGGGAAGGAAGGAAGGAGGGAGGAAGGAAGGATGATGGGGAAGGAAGTGAAGGAAGGAGGGAGGGAGAAGGGAGAAAGGAGGATGGGATCATGGGGAAGGAAGGAAGGATGAGATGATGGGGAAGGAAGTGAAGGAAGGGGGGAGAGGGAAGGAAGGAGGGAGGGATGGGAGAGGGAAAGGAAAAAGAAAGGAAGGGTCGGAGGAAGGAAAATGAGAGGAAGGAAAGAAGGGAAATGGAAGGAAGGAAAATGAGAAAGGGAGAAGGAAGGGGAAGAGAAGAAAGGAAAAAGAAAAGGAAAAGGAAGGAAAGGAAGAGAAGGGGGGAAGGAAGATGGGATCATTGGGAAGGAAGGAAAGGAGGAAGGGAAAGGAAGGGAAGGAAGATGGGATCATGGGGAAGGAAGGAAGGAAAGGAAGGAAAAGGAAGGGGGGAAGGAAGATGGGATCATGGGGAAGGAAGGAAGGAAGGAAGGAAGGAAGGAAGGAAGGAAGGAAGGAAGGAAGGAAGGAAGGGCAAGGCCTGGTTATCTGAGGGACCACCTGTGTAGCTGAACTCCATCCTGGAGTTCGCTCCGTTTATATCCAGAAGCTTCTCCTACTACTTTCGGTCAGGCCGTGGTCTTCCCCGTTCCCCGTTCCTTGACTGGGCTATTGTTCTCAGCTTGATTTTTGTCTGGTGTTAATCCCTGCTTATCTGGAGTGGCTGGAGAGGATCAGTTCTGATCTCTTTTTTTTCCCCTTCTTAGGCATTTTCTTTTTTGGGGGGGGATCTCTTTTAAATGGGTGTAAATACTGCTCCTCTCTATGTGTCTACAGGACCAGGTTGTCTCCTGTGGTACCTGCAACGGTTGGCGTGTTCTGGCTCCCCTTCATTTAAACAGTGTCATTTGGGGGGGGGGACCCAGGAGATGTGCTTACTCCATTGCAGCCTCTCCCCTCTGGAAGGTGGTTGGCCCTGGCATCAAGGGGGCTCCCCACCCCGATGGCCGTCTGCAAAGCCCAGAGAACTTTCCTTCCAGGCTTTGGGTTTTTTTTGTGTGTGTGTGTGTGTGTTGTCTTTTTGGCATTTGGTTTCTGCGTTAACGAGATTCAGCATCTGTTTACTTTTCCGTAGATGGTTATTGTGGTGTTGCTTCTGTTGTGAGCTGTCTCAAGTCGGGCAAAATGGCTCCCGATTGATAAATCGGCCCGTCAATCAATCAGAGCTATTGTGTCTCCCCCTAATCCTTCTTTTCACCAGACACCCCCCCAATTCCAGCAACCATTCTTCGTAGGTTTTAGCCTCCTGTCCCCTAAAAATCATCTTTGTGGCTCTTCTCTGCACTCTTTCCAGAATCTCAACATCTTTTTTTACATCGTGGTGACCAAAAATGGATGCCATATTCCAAGTGTGGCCTTACCAAGGCCTTGTAAAGTAGTAATAGTAATAGTAGTAAAGTTGGAAGGGACCTTGGAGGTCATGTAGTCTAACCCCCTGCTCATGCAGGAAACCCTACACCGTTTCGGACAAATGGCTGTCCAGTCTCTTCTTAAAAACTTCCAGTGTTGGAGCATTTACTGCTTCTGGAGGCAGGTTGTTCCACTGGTTAATTGTTCTCACTGTCAGGAAGTTTCTCCTTAGTTCTAGGTTGCTTCTCTCCTTGGTTAGTTTCCATCTGTTGCTTATTGTCCTGCTTTCAGACGCTTTGGAGAATAGCTTAATTCGCTCTTCTTTATGGCAGCCCCTGAGATATTGGAACACTGCTATCATGTCCCCCCTTGTCCTTCTCTTCGTTAAACTAGACATACCCAATTCCAGCAACCGTTCCTTATATGTTTTAGCCTCCAGTCCCCTAATCATCTTTGTTGCTCTTCTCTGTACTCTTTCTAGAGTCTCAACATCTTTTTTACATCGTGGTGACCAAAACTGGATGCCGTATTCCAAGTGTGGCCTTACCAAGGCATTGTAGAGTGACATTAATACTTCACGTGATCTTGATTCTACCCGTCTGTTAATGCAGCCCAGCACTGGGTTGGCCTATTTGGCTGCCGCCACACATGTCTGGCTCACATTTAAATGATTGTCCTCTAGGATGCCAAGATCCCACTGACATTAAGCCACGTTTTACCTAGTCTGTGCCTATACCAGGGGTAGGCAACCTTGGCTCTTTTATGACTCGTGGACTTCAACTCCCAGAATTCCTGAGCCAGCATGGGGGAACTATGGCCCCTTTTATGACTCGTGGACTTCAACTCCCAGAATTCCTGAGCCAGTATGACTCAGCATGGAAACCTCTCCCTTTCCCCTCAGCATGGCTGGCTCAGGAATTCTGGGAGTTGAAGTCCACGAGTCACGAGGGGGCCATAATTCCCCCATGCTGGCTCAGGAATTCTGGGAGTTGAAGTCCACCAGTCATAAAAGAGCCAAGGTGGCCTAGCCCTGACCTATACAGCAGTTTTTTCTTGCCTAAGTGAAGAATTTTATTCTTAATCTACGTTGAATTTCATATCGTGGGACAGGGCCCCTTGTCCAAGTCTTTTTGGATCCTGAGCTTGTCTTCTGGCGCGTTGGCTACTCCTGCCAGCTTGGTTGTCATTTGCAAATTTGACGAGTTTCCTCTCATCCATTTGGACGACAGGAGATGGACGCCGAAGGCTCGGGGGGGGGGGTCCCACCATCTGCCCGTCCATCTGTCCCCCTTTTTCTTGATCTTGAGAGGAGCCGGGCAAATCTCCGAAGGCTGTGGGGATGGAGCCAATGTGGCATTTCTGAACGCCGATTAACCCGTCTCGGTGGGGCTTTCGAAAGAGTGACACCTTCTGTCCTGGATGTCAGCAAATACACCCCGCTGATTTTTCTGTTGACTTTTTTTTCCCTCCCCAGCGAGGGAGACTCGGACGCCGATTCGGAGCTGGAAGACCGCGTGGACGGAGTGAAATCGTGGCTGTCGAAAAACAAGGGTTCCTGCAAGTCGGTCTCCGAGGACGGCAGTTTGAAGAGTAGCAGGTGGGCCTGGCACGCCGGGGGCATCCCACCCGTGGGGGGGTGGGGGCGGAGGGGTGGGAAAGGGCTCCCGGCTTTGCAGGGAGGGAATGGGCCAGGCCTCCGTGTTGGTGGCCCGTTCCTCCTGTTGCATGGTGTGTAGGAAAACAGAGTAACAGAATAAGAGAGTGACAGAGCTGGAAGGGATCTTGGAGGTCTTCTAGTCCAACCCTCTGCTCGAGCAGCGGGCCCTGTAGTAGAGGTGTGCAACCTTGGGAACTTTAAGATTTGGTGGACTTCAAATCCCAGAATTCCTCAGTCATACAAGACTGATGGACTCCAACTCCCATAATCCCCCAGCCAGCCTGCTTTAAGAGGGGTGGACTTCCATTCCCAGAATCCCCCAGCCAGCCTGCTTTAAGAGGGGTGGACTTCCACTCCCAGAATTCCCCACCAGCATGCTTTAAGGGGGGTGGACTTCCACTCCCAGAATTCCCCACCAGCATGCTTTAAGAGGGGTGGACTTCCACTCCCAGAATCCCCCAGCCAGCCTCTTTAAGAGGGGTGGACTTCCACTCCCAGAATCCCCCAGCCAGCCTGCTTTAAGAGGGGAGGACTTCTCCTCCCATAATCCCCCAGCCAGCATGCTTTAAGAGGGGTGGACTTCTCCTCCCATAATCCCCCAGCCAGCATGCTTTAAGAGGGGTGGACTTCTCCTCCCATAATCCCCCAGCCAGCATGCTTTAAGAGGGGTGGACTTCCCCTCCCATAATCCCCCAGCCAGGCTGCTTTAAGAGGGGTGGACCTCAACTCCCATAATCCCCCAGCCAGCATGCGTTAGGAGCAGAATCCCCAGCCAGCATGCTTTAAGAGTGGTGGATTTCCACTCCCAGAATTCCCTAGCCAGCATTCAAGATGGATGGACTTCCTGCTCTCTTCCCACACATTCTTAAAAGTTCCCAAGATTGGACACCTTCACCCTATACAATTCCAGACAAACGCCTATCCAGTCTCTTCTTGAAAAAAACCTTCCATGTTGGAGCACCCGCAGCTTCTGGAGACGAGGCGTCCCACTGATTAATTGTTCATTGATTAATTGATTAAACGCCCCCAGCTCCATATCAGATGCGACTGCATTTGTTGCCAAAAAAAAGAGAGAGAGAGAGAGAAAAAAAATCAGCGTGTCGGTCCCCCCCCCATCCTTAAACTCAGTTAAGTGCCATAATCCTTGCTAGATCAGATATGAATGCCTTAAAAATCCCTTTTTGCAATGTCTCGTTGCCCTTCTTCCAAGTCCTTGGATTTGGAGTTGTGTGCTTGTGTCTGCACGTGTGTGTGTCTGTGTCTGTGTGTGTGTGTGTGTGTGTGTGCGTGCACAAAGAACCTCATTCTGGCCTCCCTAAGGCACTTCTTTACCGAATCCATGCAGGCTCCTTATCAGCTCCTTCTGAGCATGCTCACCTCCCTCTCGTGGGGTGAGGGTCCCAGCTGGAGGGTCCCATCCACGAACCGGTGACTCCCCCAGGCTCTCTCTTCTGCCCCCCCCCCACCCATCGCCCTTGAGAGCCCATCGACGTCAGGGCCCACTTCCACGAGGAGCCCACCCCCTGCTCTTTTTACAAGCAGCCGCCAATATAAGGGTGGGGTGGGGTCCCAGTCTGGAACCCCTGGGAAAAAAAAAAGCGAAGACCACCCAGGACACATTTTGCACCCCGTTTTTTTCTCTCTCTCTCTTTCGGAGTCTTTCTGGGTCCAGGGTGGAGGATAAACCGCAGGAAAGCCCCGATGGGCTTCAAACCTTTGCACTACATGTTCCATGCTCCCTGCCCACCTTTCAGGGCCAGGGTCTTCTCCCAGGCTCCTACTGACCCCGCCAAAGCCCCCAGATGCGGCTTCTGGTCAGTGCCTCCCCTTCCCCGTATATACCCCCCCCCACTACCACCACCAGCTCTGATAGTGACCAGCAACCAGACGGGCTATTTATAGGACCCCCGTTGCCATAGCAACCCGCGCATGGAGGAACAGCCTCAAGCTGTTGGCACCGGCACGGGGGGGGGGGGCAGAGCCGAGCGGGCGTGCCCGCTCCCCGACTTGCAAGCCGGCGCCCGTTTATTTGGGGAAGGGGCAGGAGACGGGGCGGTGCTGCGATGCCCACCTGGGACAGTCCCTTGAGTGGCATTTTGCCAGCCCAGTTCCTGTTCTGGTTTCTGGTTTCCCCTTTCTTTGGGGGGGGGGGTTTCCAGACATAGGCCCCCCTCCCCTTTTTTAAACCTTCTCTGCAGACGATTTCCCACACACACACCTCCAGGAGGAAAACACGGAGGCAGGTTGTTGAAGTTAGAACAGCACTGAAAACAGGGACTTACGTCTGTTTTTCACGCTTACCGACGGGCGCGGCCTCTCCCCCTGGTCACGGGATCGGAATTCAGCCGCTCGTATTGGCGACGGTCGCAGCGCCCCGGGGATCCCGCCGTCCCCTTTTTGCGACCTTCTGCCAAGCAAAGTCAACGGAGGGGGAGAAGTCAGTTTCATTTAACGACCTTCGCAGCTGCAGGGACTCACGTTGGCCAGAACGTTGCAAAACTCGCTCAAGAACTGCGTTGCGGAATAACAGAGTTTAAACGGGCCTTGGGGGTCTAGTCCAGGGGTCCCCAACCCCCCCCCCGATCCGTGGACCGGTACCGGTCCACGGCATGCTGGCAACCGGTCCGCACAAACAAGCAAAGCCCCATCCGCGGGATGCAGGCAGCACGCAAAACCACGCACTCTCCGGTCCGCGGGAAAAACCTCCCTCCACGGAACCGGTGGTCCCTGGTGCCTGAAAGGTTGGGGGGGTCTCTGTTCTAGCCCAGCCCCCTGCTCAGGCAGGAGACCCCAAATGTGGTTCTGTCTGGCTCAGCCAGAGAACGTTTGGGCCCGCTCGCGATCATGAGTCGAGAACCAGGCCTGTAATGGGTTTAATTTGTCCCTCCGCACGAACGTACCACCTTTGGTTGTGGGGAATCGTGCTCCTCTTTTATTTTGGGCCCCCGCTGGGAGAATCGATTGCTCCGTGCCGCCAGCGTTTCCCAGATAGCTGACAACAAAACAAATTGAAATCGATGGCGGAGGTGTGTGTGTGTGTGTGTGTGTTTTTTTTCTTTGCTTTTTTGTGTGTGTTTATTTCCCACTTTCTTAAACAAAACCAAACAGAAATTCAACAGCCCTGGCAGAGAACACGGCTGGGTTTCCCGGATGCTCCTTGGGAAGGCCCGTCTTCCGCAGCTGGATCTCGGCTCCCGGAGCACATAGCCACAGCAGCAGCACTTTAGATTTATATACTGCTCAGCCCTCTGAGCGGTTTACGGAGTCAGCATCTTGCCCTCCCCCAACAATCTGGGTCCTCCTTTTAGCGACCTCCGGAAGGACGGAAGGCTGAGTCTCAGCCTTGAGCTGGTCAGGATGGAACTTCCTGGCTGTGGGCAGAGTCAGCCTGCAATGCTGGATTCTAACCATGGCTTCCTTCCTTCCTTCCTTCCTTCCTTCCTTCCTTCCTTCCTTCCTTCCTTCCTTCCTTCCTTCCTTCCTTCCTTCCTTCTTTAGTTCCAGGTTGAGTTTGATGTTTCCATCCATTGCCCTTCCTTCCTTCCTCCCTCCCTCCCTCCCTCCCTCCCTTCCTTCCTTCCTTCCTTCCTTCCTTCCTTCCTTCCTTTCTCTTTAGTTCCAGGTTGAGTTTGATGAATTTCCATCCATTGCCCTTCCTTCCTTCCTTCCCTTCCTTCCTCCCTCCCTCCCTCCCTCCCTCCCTTCTTTTCTTTCTTCCTTCCTTCCTTCCTTCCTTCCTTCCTTCCTTCCTTCCTTCCTTCCTTCCTTCCTTCCTTCCTTCCTTCCTTCCTTTTTTCCTCTTTAATTCCAGGTTGAGTTTGATGAGTTTCCATCCATTGCCCTTCCTTCCTCCTTTCCTCCCTCCCTCCCTCCTCCCTTCCTTCCTTCCTTCCTTCCTTCCTTCCTTCCTTCCTTCCTTCCTTCCTTCCTTCCTAGTTCCAGGTTGAGTTTGATGAGTTTCCATCCATTGCCCGCCCTTCCTTCCTTCCTTCCTTCCTTCCTTCCTTCCTTCCTTCCTTCCTTCCTTCCTTCCTTCCTTCTTCCTTCCTTCCTAAGCAATAAAACACTTAGACTTACATACCACTTCAGAGTGCTATACAGTGCTCTCTATCGACCTTGGAAAGACGGAAGGCGAGTCAACTTTGAGCTAGTCAGGATCGAACTCCTGGCAGTGGGTAGAGTTAGCCTGCAACACTGCATTGTAACAAGTGCACCACTACAGCTTCCTTCCTTTCCCTCATTTCCTTTCTTGTTTTCCTTCCTTCCTGTTTTCCTTCCTTTCTCCCTCCTTCCCTCTTTTTCTCCCTCTCTCCTTCCCTCCCCAGGCAATAGCCCTTAGACTTATATACCGCTTTCATGGTGCTTTACCGCCCTCTCTGTTTTACAGAGTCAGCCTATTTGCCCCCAACCATCTGGGTCCTCCTTTTTCCGACCTCGGAAGGACGGAAGGCTGAGTCAACCTTGAACCCGTTAGGATCGAACTTCCTGGCTGTGGGCAGAGTCAGCCTGCAATTCTGCATTCTAACCACTGCACCACCACAGCTTCCTTCCTTCTCCACGTTTCCCTTCCTTCTCATCTTCCTTCCTTCCTTCCTTCCTTCCTTCCTTCCTTCCTTCCTTCCTTCCTTCCTTCCTTCCTTCCTTCTCATCATCCTTCCTCATCTTCCTTCCTTCCTTCCTTCCTTCCTCCCCCCCCCCTTCCTTCAGCTTTACAGCGCTTTACAGCCCTCTCTAAGTGGTTTACAGAGTCAGCCTATTTGCCCCCCAACAATCTGGGTCCTCATTTTACTGACTTCGGAAGGATGGAAGGCTGAGTCAACCTTGCACCTGTCGGGATCGAACTCCTGGCAACGGGCAGAGTTTGTCTGCAATGCTGCATCCTAACCACTGCACCGTGCCCGATCTTGTTCCCCTCCAGTTAACCATTTCTCTCTCTTTCCTGCTCTCTTCTCCCACTGTGGCCGCCTCCTGCCTGGGTCAGACCCACCCTGGACGCGCCTGGCAAGGAGGCTAAGAACGGGGAGGACAGGCCGGCGTCTGTCATGAGCTCGCTGAGCTATCGGAAGCGCACCAACCTCAAGGACTCCATTGGAGGGAAAGGGGATGAGGAGAGCCTCTTCTCTGCCCTGAGCGAGCGCCCCGCCTCACCGGACCGCTCTTTCCGCAAGGCCGCACGGGCCTCGGTGGCGGGCGGCTCAGACGAGACTAGCTCCCTTGCCTCCTGGAAGAAGTCACTCGGCGGAGGCCTGGAGGAGCTAAGTGACAGAGGATCCGTCCTCTCTGAGACCAGTAGCCGCCTCGCCAAGGGCCTGGAGAAGCGCTGGTCCACCTCGGCGGCCGAATTCGATCGGACGTCGGTCCTCTCGGCCGCGGTCAGTCAAAGTGCAGCCTCCTGGGCTGGCCTGGAAGATGACACCCGCTCGTCCCTCAGCTTGGCCCTCTCCAGCCCTGGAAGCTCGCGGCGCAGCGCTTCTCGCTTGGATGACCTTAGCTCGTCCTACGGCCGCCCAGGCTCACGGATCTCCTTGAGCCGTTCCCAGCTGGACGACACGGCCAGCCTGGCCCCGAGCGACTCTCGCTCCCTCTGCAGCCAGCACTCCGTCGCGCGCAGCCTCTCCATGCCTCCTCGGCCCCGGACGTCCGCCTCGGATGACTTGCGGTTAGACGACGTGGACATCCGGCCGGTCGGCCATCGGAGCTACCTCGACCCGGATCTGGAGGCAGCAATCAGCGAGGTGCTAAACTACAAGCCCGTCAAATTCAGGCGCTCCAGCCGGGATACCGACTCGGAGGAAGAGGACCGCAGGAGTGTCCGCAGTGCCAGGAGCACCACTCGGCTGGAGACCGCCGAGCACCCGGCCAGCAGCCTCCGCCGGTCAGCCTCGGCCTTGGACTTCTACCGGCCTGATCAGAAAACGAAGGGTCGGAGGAGCCGAAAGCGGAGTTCCTCCAGTGACTCCTCCTCTTCCTCTTCCTCCTCCTCTTCCTCTTCCTCTCCCGAGCGGCAGAGGAAGACCTCCAAAAGCGCGCCAAGAAATCCAAGAAGAAGTCCAAGAAGAAGAAGCAACAGAGGTCCCACACCGGGTCTTCCTCGGAGTCTTCCTCCAGCTCCACTGTCTCCTATCGTAGCGACTCCAGCATCAAGAAAGGCCCAAAGCCCTCTGACGGGGAGACCGGCAGCGTCCCTAAGGAAGGGAGTCCGGAGGCTGGGAAGTCCACCAAGCAGTTGAAGAAGGAGGAGAAGAAACGGAAAAAGCAAGTGGACAGTCTGATGATGAAGTATCTGTATCGGCCGGAGAGCGACTAAGGCAGGTGGTAGCATGGAGTGTGCCGAGTTTGAGCATGGTGTTCCTGACTAATCTCTAACCTGGGCAGAGGACAGAGGGGTGTGGGAAGGGGGCTTTGGGCCTAACTTGACCCGTCAGCCCTGCCCCAGCTTGATTTTCTAGGAAAGCAAGACACTCAACTCCATCGGTAGCTAAAAGAATCTTCTTCTTCCTCGCGTTGTTCCCGCGCCATGGCGGGGTCCGCTTAAAACAGTGGTTCTCAACCAGTGGGTCGGGACCCCATTTGGGGTCGAACGACCATTTCACGGGGGTCGCCAAACAACACAGTCCGCCATTTCCCCCCCCCTTTTCCTTAGCTGTGCTCCTCCCTTTTATTCTATTGGCTTTTGAAAGCCAATAGAATAGACTCTCTTGAATAGAGTCTTTCAAAAGCCAATAGGAATTGTCCAGGCTGTCTCTGCCCTGCTGAGCCCGCCAAAAGTCCCCTTCTGCAAACGGTGCTGCACCCGTTGAGTAGTCCTCGACTTACAACCGGTTGAGTAGTCCTTGACTTACAACCGGTTGGGGGGGGTCGCGGCATTAAAAAGGTTGAGAACCATTGGCTTAAAAACTCCCTTTTTACGACTTCCTAATCCCTTAACTCGGGGTAGAGTCATAGCGACAGGATGGATCTGAGCGTTTACTGGTCGGATGCCCTTCCTGGCGCCACGTGGAGTTGGCAGCAGATATATATATTTTTTTCTTTGCACCCAAGGAAATATCTGCCGCTACCTAGGATTGAACTCTCAACCTTCTGAACGGGAGGTGAGCGAAAAGAATATTTTTACCAAAAGTTCAAGTGGTTAACGGTAAAGCTGAAATTTTGCACATAAAACCTTCACAGTTCACTTTCCCTTTTTCATTCCCCCTCACTGCTATCTATCTCCTGCTGGTCCAGTCCCGTTCGAAGTTGTTTCGGTAACTGTCCCCGCGAAAGCGAGCTTAGATCGGGAGCGGTTCCCTTTCATTTCCCACACTCGTGACCTTGGGACGATGAACCGATGTCTCGGGATGGCACGATGCTTAGTTCCGGTTTCCCTCGTTCTCATAGTTTGTGGCAGGCTGGCATCTAACGAAGCAACTCTGGAGAAGTTCCAGCAATTTTCTGCATGGGGCTTGACTGTGGAAGCTTCGAACCCTTGTGTTTTGGGGACTGACCTCCAGCATGGAATGTGTGCGTGTCTCCAGGAACTAACCCTGTCCTTGTGGGTTGTGGCTTTGTCCTCCCATGTCTGTGTTCGTGTCAGAAGCACCCACAAAGCTACTTCTGGATTGCAAGGATTGGCCAGTGACAACATCGTTGCCTGATTGTGCCCAGTGGTTTGAGTAGGATAGTGGCAACCGTTGTCATGCAGTGGAGACGATCTCCACGGCCCTCTGGTTTTTTTTGGTGGTGGTGGAGGTGAGCTGCTGGACAGCCTTGTAGAACTTTGGTCAATGGACCCTTTCCAGCCTACAAGGAAGGTTGGCAGCTTCCGAAATTCATCATGGCAGCAGAAGTAGCCGTGGCACCCACTGTCCTATCCTCTGCTAGAAGCTTCCGGGGAAGAACACAGTTGTCTCCGGCCATAGGACCAGATCCAGAAGAAGAGAAGACTCTGAAGAAGCTCTACCTTCTCAGAAGCCTTCAAGAATTGACTGTATTTATTCCGTATGACAGGGTTTCTCAACGTTGGTCACTTGAAGAGGGGTGGACCAACTCCCAGAATTCCATGTTAGTTGGAGGATGCTGGGAGTTGACATCCACCCCTCTTGTAGCAGGCTGGCTGGGGAATTCTGGGAGTGGAAGTCCACTCTTCTTATAGCATGCTGGCTGGGGAATTCTGGGAGTGGAAGTCCACCCCTCTTATAGCATGCTGGGTGGGGGATTCTGGGAGCGGAAGTCCACCCCTCTTATAGCATGCTGGGTGGGGAATTCTGGAAGCCCACCCCTCTTAAAGCGTGGCTGGCTGGGGGATTCTGGGAGTGGACGTCCACCCCTCTTACAGCATGCTGGCTCTGAAATTCTGGGAGTTGAGGTCCACCCCTCTTCAAGTGGCCAACGTTGAGAAACCCTGTCATACGGAATAAATGCAGTCAATTCTTGGAGGCTTCTGAGAAGGTAGAGCTTCTTCAGAGTCTTCTCTTCTTCTGGATCAGGTCTACATCATTCCTCCCTACATATGCGCCCTCTGAGAGATGGGAGGCTGCGAGTGATTTATTTATTTTCATTATTTATTTTTTTTACAAAGAGGGGGGTAGAGAGAGATGCTTCACCTCAACGTCCTTCTCTTTGCTTCTCTGCAACTGTTCTTTGGTTCTGCCTCAACCTTTCTCCCTGGCCAAGAGAAAGAACGCAAGCAAACCGTCAGTTGCTCGGCCCCGTTAGGACTGCAAAGCAGGACCTAATCCCGCCTGCCCAAATCTAGGCTGAAATACACCCGGAGAGGCCCTTCTGGAGGGGAGGGGCCCAGTTTGGTCTGAACGGTCTACGTTGGAGGCCTCCTAAGGTGGTCCCAAGAAGAAGACACGGCCCTGCGGCTCCAGAAGGCGCTCTGGCTCTGCCAGGGTGGCCTTGAGACACCCCCCACCCACCCACCCAGGAAAGGAGCCGTGGACTCTCTTCTCCTGGCCCACTTTTCCATCCTCCCCCCCCATTTTTTTTCATCTTCCCCGTGCAAAACCGCCAGCGAGCCTCTACCGCCAAGCTTGGCAACATCCAAAACCCCCAACATTTGGCAGCTGTTCCGTCTTGCAGTGGGAGTCTTTGTTTGCCCACCTCGGAGACGTGACAAGGGGAAGGGGAGCGATGGGGAGGGGGTCTCTGCAGCAAGTGTTAGCCGGGAAGAGGGGGGGGGAAGCTGCAGCAATCTTTGCAATTCCCCCCCCCTCCTTGTTCCGCACGCCCACCCAAATTATTTGTGTACTACATTGTTTCCGACAGCTTTCAACGCACGCTCCGTTCAGACCTGTGTTTGTGTGTATATGTGCGTGTCTGTTTCTCTCTCTGTGTGTATGTGTGTGTGTGTGTGTGTGTATTTCTGTGCCTGCCTGCCCTGTGTTTGCACGGGCTTTCTCCCCCCCCCTGCTTTTTTTTTATTTTTTTTGAAAGCAATTTCTTTTTAAAATGTTCAATTGCCGGTGCAGCCTCCTGCAGCTGGGAGAATGTGTGGTGCTTTAGATTTCTTAATGCACTTAACGCTCCAGCTGATAGAACAGAAATGGAGCCTGGGAAGAATGGAATTGGGTTTGGGCAAGGGGGGGGGAGAGGGGGTGGAAAGAGGGGAGGGAGAGGAGGGAGGGGGTCTCGAAGTGCTGCGCGCCGGGGAGGAGACATACAGAGCTGGAAGAAAGAAGGAAAAAGATTATAGGGGTGGGGTGGGGGGGTGTGTGCCCCACTCTTGTCTTGCTGTTCTCCACCCACCTCTCTTCTCTCCAAGAGACACCCCCCCTCCCCATTTTGGTAAATTGCACACGGTGTTGTTGTCTGGTGTTGGGAGGCCCCCCGAAGAGCCATGGTGGGGTAGCTCGCTGCCCCCCCCTTTTAGTCCGGCGTGACCTTCCCGGAGTAGCCACCCTCGGTAACAGAATAACAGATGGAAGGGACCGTGGAGGTCTTCTAGTCCAACCCCCTGCTCAAGCCGGAGACTTGTCCAGGTTGTCCAGTCTTTTCTTGAAGACCTTCAGGGATGGAGCACCGACAACTTCTGGAGGCCAGCTGTTCCGCTGGTTAATTGTTTCCCCCCCCCCTTAGGAAATTCCTCCTTAGTTCTAGGTTGCTTCTCTCCTGGATGAGTTTCCATCTGTTGCTTCTTGTCCTGCCTTCAGGTCTCCTTCCTTCCTCCTCCTCCTCCTCCTCCTCTCCAGAACACCGCCCTCTTCTAGCACTGCTGATGTTCCCTAGTTGGGTCATGGAAAGTCTCCCTCTCTCTTTCTCTCCCTCTCTCCCTCCCTCTCCCTCTCTCTTTCTCCCTCTCTCACTATTTCTCTCTCCCTCTCTCTTTCTCTCTCCCGCTCTTTTTCTCTTTCTCTCTCTCTATTTCTCCCTCTCCCTCTATTTCTCCTCTCCCTCCCTCTTTCTCCCTCTCTCACTATTTCTCTCTCTCTCCCTCTCTCTTTCTCCCTCTTCCTTTCCCTCTCTCTATTTCTCCTCTCTCCCTCACTCTCCCTCTCCATTTCTCTCCCTCTTTCTCCCTCTCCCTCTCTCTTTCTCTCTTTGTCTCTCTATATTTCTCCCTCTCCCTCTATTTCTCCTCTCTCTCTCTCTCTTCTCTATTTCTCTCTCTTCCTCTCTTTCTCTCTCCCTCTCTCTCCCTCTTTCTCTCCCTCCCCCCTCTCCCTTCTCTCTCTGTCTCTCCTCTCTTTTTCTCTCCCCCCTCTCCTTTCTCTCTGTCTCTCTCCTCTATTTCTCTCTCCCTCTCTTTCTCTCTTTCCCTCTCTCTTTCTCTCTTTCCCTCTCTCTTTCTCTCTTTGTCTCTCTATATTTCTCCCTCTCCCTCTATTTCTCCTCTCTCCCTCTCTCTTCTCTTTCTCTCTCCCTCTTTCTCTCTCTCCCTTCTCTCTCTTTCTCTGTCTCTCTCTTCTCTCTTTCTCTCTCCCTCTCTCTCTCCCCCCTCTCCCTTCTCTCTCTCTCTCCCTCTCTCTCTCTCTCTCTCCCTCTTTCTCTCTCCCTCTATCTTTCTCTCTCCCTCTTTCTCTCCCCCTCTCTCTCCCTTCTCTCTCTTTCTCTCTCTCTCTTCTCTATTTCTCTCTCTCTCCCTCTCTCTCCCTCTTTTCCTCCCCCCTCTCCCTTCTTCTCTCTTTCTGTCTCTCTCTTCTCTATTTCTTTCTCCCTCTCTTTCTCTCTCCCTCCCCCCTCCCTTCTTCTCTCTCTTTCTCCCTCTCTCCCTCTCTTTCTCTCTCCCCCTCTTCCTCTCTTTCTCTCGTCCTCTCTCTCTCCCTCCCCCCTCTCTCCCCACCACTCTTCCTCTCTCTCTCTCTCTCTCTCTCTCTCTCTCTTTTCCTGTGACAGAGAGGGGTGAAATTCTCAACAAATGCCTGATTTGCTACAGATTATTTGCTTAGCTCTGATAACTGCGGGGGGGGGGGGGGGAGTCAATCACCACAGAATGCCCTGAAAGGGATCTTGGGGGGGGGATGGTGGGAGGGGGGATAGGAGAGAGAGAGAGAAAAAATAAGAAAATAAAAATAATAATGCAGAAATGAGTAATGAGGTCGCGGGAAGGCAAGCTGCTGGCTTCACCGTTTCCATGGAGGAGACCGAGGGAGCCAGGCGGGCGATTCAGCAGCTGCCACGTTCAAGCAGCCGGGAGCTGGCATTTCCCGAAGCCCTCCGTTGCAGTCCTCCACTTACGACCATCATTGAGCCCCAAAATTGCTAAGCGAGACAGTTGTTAATTGTCAGTCAGAACAATTCACCAGTGGAACAGCCTGCCACCAGAACTGGTGAATGCTCCAGCAGCGGAGGTTTTTAAGAAAAGATTTGTCTGAAATGGTATAGGGCCTCCTGCCTGAGCAGGGGGTTGGACTAGATGACCTCTAGGGACCCTTCTAACTTTGTTTATTCTATTCTATCCCTATTCCACTCATTATTTCTATTCCTATTCTTTCCATTATTTCTATTCTATTCTATTCTTTCTTTTATTCTATTCCATTCCATTCTATATTCCATTCCATTCTATATTCTATTTTCTATTCTATTCTATTCTATTCTATTCTATTCTATTCTATTCTATTCTATTCTATTCTTTCTCCTATTCCAGTGATTCTCAACCTTTTTAATGCCGCGACCCCCAACCGGTCGTAAGTCGAGGACTACTCAACTGGTGCAGCACCGTTTGCAGAATGGGACTTTTGGTGGCTCAGCAGGGCAGAGACAGCCTGGACAATTCCTATTGGCTTTTGAAAGCCAATAGAATTAGACTCTATTCAAGAGAGTCTATTCTATTGGCTTTCAAAAGCCAATAGAATAAAAGGGAGTAGCACAGCTAAGGAAAAGGGGGAAAAAAATGGCGGACTGCGTTGTTTGGCGACCCCCGTGAAATGGTCGTTCGACCCCCAAATGGGGTCCCGACCCACAGGTGGAGAACCACTGTCCTATTCCATTCCATTCTATATTCTATTCTATTCTATTCTATTCTATTCTATTCTATTCTATTCTATTCTATTCTATTCTATTCTATTCTATTCTTTCTCCTATTCTATTCCATTCCATTCTATATTCTATTCTATATTCGATTCTACTATTTTCTATTCTATTCTACTCTACTCTACTCTACTCTACTCTACTCTACTCTACTCTACTCTACTCTACTCTATACTCTACTCTACTCTATTCTATTCTATTCTATATTCTATTCTATATTCTCTATATTCTATTCTGTATTTTATTCTTCTATTCTATTTTATATTGTATTATTTTATTCTCTATTCTATTCTGTATTTTATTCTATTCTATATTTTATTATTCTATATTTGAGGTTTTAGGAGGTCACCCCTTTGCGGTGGGAGCAGACGGGGGCAATTGTGGCCTGTTGCGTTTCACACCTCACTTGCCACAACACCGAAAACGGGGTACCGACCAGCCCCTTCCTCCAGGAAAAGACAAAATATTGGGGGGTCCCCCATCTCCTACAGCCACAGATTTTTCTACCTGCATGGATTAGAGGAAGTTTGGCCGGGAAGAAAAGTTGCAGAATTTGGGGTGGGGGCAGAGATCCCCCAATTTAACAGCCCCCCCAGGATCAACGGTCAACCACAATCCTAGAATAAAACGTGGGGGGGAGCAGGGTGGGATTTTTCCAAGAAGGGGGGGTTTGCTCAGGCAGCAGAACAGAGGACAAGCCAGGAATTGTGGTTCCTTCCTGGTCTCCCCACTTTGCAAAACCTTGCGTAGCCATTATTAAGAACCATCCCCCAACCCATTTCAAGGGGGGGGGCTTTCAGGGAGAGGAAAGGGGGGGGGAATACACAGTTTCCTTGTTCAGAGTTTCTGCATGCCTGTGTGCGCGTGTGGCTTTGTGTTAACCTCACAACAATACAATCCTGGAAAGAGAGCCCCCTCTCCAAAGGGGATGGGCGGTTACGAAGCCCGGGCAGTCCTCAATTTAACAACTGTTCCTTTAGTGACCGTCCGAAGTGACAGCGGCGTTGGAAAAAAGGGACTTAACGACCGTTGTTCACACTTACCAACCGTTGCACGGTCCCGGGATCAAACTTGCTCGGCAACCGGCATGTACTTACGACAGTTGCAGCGTCCCGGGGTCAGGCGGTCTCCCTTTTGCGACCTGAGAGGCTAGATTCCCTTAACGGCCGTGAGTGTGACTCACTTAACGACTGCCGTGATTCGCTTAACATTCGCTGGGGCGAGGAAGGTCGTAAAACGGGGGCAAGCCGGGCTTAACCACCGCCTCACTCAGCGACGCCAATGGTGGACGTATGTCGAAAAATACCCATAAAATAAAGAAATGTCCATAAAGAAGGATCCCCTTTGAAAGGGACCCATTTGGGGCGCCCAGCGTGGGCTCGGCGGGGATGATGGGCTTGCAGCTTCCAAGCACCACCCCCACCCTCCCGACAAGAACGCCGCTGGGGCAAAACGGCGTCCCTGATTGTGTCCCGGTGGGTTTCCTTAACCCCCCCCCCCCGCCCACCCAACCAATTTCCACCAGCCGCCCAGCCTCGTCGGATACCTGCAAACAATAATTAATAAATGAATCATAATAATAAAATTTTATTTCCTTCCTCGCAGCCCCTCCGGCCCCTGGAGGCTCTTCGCCTGCGACCGATCGGACGAGGAGCGCGACTTCTCCGACGGCGCCCACCGACCCACAATTTCCCGGAGTTACTTGAGTGACAGCGACTCGGAGAGCAAGCTAGCGGACAGCACAGCCTAGATCCCGGGGGGGAGGAGGGGGCTGGCGGGCCCCGGGCCCTTTCCCCAGGGCCCCTCCCTCTCGTTCTGCGCTGGGCGGGGCCTGGCAAGTTGCCCCACCCCCCCCCGTTGGCTGCTAAGGGGGGGGTCCCTCTCGCTGGGGGCCAGGAGACTCCGCTGTCGCCCGTTGGGGCAACGGAGCACCCGGGGCCGGCAGGGGGCGGGCTTGGCCCCCTCGCCCACTTTGCGGACCTGTGTGTGCCCGATGGGCTTTGTGCTCCCGCCCAGCTCACCTCCAATGCCCCCCCCCCCTGGCAGGACTGCTCCGGGGAAGGCAGAGGATCTGCTCCTCTGTGGTGTCCCTGTGTGTCTGTGTGTGTGTGTGAGTGTGTGCCCTGGGTGGGGGGGGCTCCTTGCCGGTCCTTTGTGTCCCCCCTCAAGAGCCCCAATGGAAAGCCATCCCCCCCTCCTAAGCCCCCCCCCCCGGCACCGGCAGGGATTTTAATTAAGGTTGAACCAGAAAGGGGGTCCATCTGCACGCACACGCCCAGCCTGTCTCCCCCCTCCTCCTTCCCTCCCTTCTTTCTTCCTTCGTTCCCTCCCTCCCTCCCTTCGTTCCCTTTCTTTCCTTCCTTCCTTCCACTCATTTCCATCTTCCTTCCTTCCTTTCATTTCCATCTTCCTTCCTTCTTCCTTCCTTTCTTCCTTCCTCTCATTTCCATCTTGCTTCCTTCCTTCCTTCCTCGCAGTTCCATCTTTTATCCTTCTTCTCGTTTCCATCTTCCTTCCTTCCTTCCTTTCATTTCCACCTTCCTTCCTTCCTTCCTTCCAGTTCCCTTTTATCCTTCCTCTCATTTCCATCTTCCTTCCTTCCTTCCTTCCTTTCATTTCCACCTTCCTTCCTTCCTTCCTTCCAGTTCCATCTTTTATCCTTCCTCTCGTTTCCATCTTCCTTCCTTCCTTCCTTCCTTCCTTCCTTCCTTCCTTCCTTCCTTCCTTCCTTCCTTCCTTCCTTCCTTCCTTTTCAGTTCCATCTTCCTCTCATTTCCATCTTCCTTCCTTCCTTTCTCCCTCCCTCCCTCCCCTTTCCTTCCTTCCTGGCCGGGGGGGGGAGGGGCAGTGAAGGCCTCCTGGAGACTCAGCTGCCCTGTGGGCTGGATCACCCGGCACTTGTGCGGCCCACCACCACCACCACACAGGTGGGCTTTCCCCCCTCACCCTCCCCCCTTTGCAAGCACTTGATTGGACCCCTGGCACCAAAATCAGCCCCCTCCCCATCTGCTGCAGCCACCACGCAACACCCCCCCCCCGCAGCACACTTGCACGCAGGGCCCACCGAGGTCCAGCCTTGACCCGGCTCCTTTGCTCACGTCCGAGTCACCTTTCCTGCCCCCCCTCCGTTCCCCAAATCCCCCCTCCCTCCTTTGCAAGTGGCTGGGTGGCTGTCAAGAGGGCATCTGTCCCACCCCCCCTGCGTCTCACTTCTCCTGTGTCTGGGTTGGATTGCGACTTCTTTTGCACTACTTTGATTGTGCGTTTTATTTTATTTCCCCCCAATCTGTCGACTTTAAATAAGAAAATAAATGTCATTTACGGCTGGCGAAGACGACCTCGTTTTTTTTTTTTTTTTTTTAATCTGGGTTTTTGGGAATAAAAATTGACCGGTCTGCTTGCAAAGGGGAGGGAAGGGGGGGGGGAGTTCATATGCAACATGCATTTCTGATAGCAAAGCATGCTGTTCCCCCCCCTCGCTCCAACACACATACATACACACAATCTCACACTACAGGTGGTCCTCGACTTGCGGCGATTCGTTTAGTGACCGTTCAGAGTTGCAACGGCGCCGACAAAAAGGGATCGATAGCCGTTTTTCACATGACCTTTGCTGCCTCCCCGTGACCCAAATTCAGACAAGCTCAGCAACTGGCATGGACTTGTGACGGTTGCAGTGTCCTGGGGCATGTGTGTGTGTCAGGTGATCCCCTTTTGTGACCGTCCGGCAAGCAAAGCCAATGGGGGACTCCAGATTCCCTTCACAACCGTGTCACTAACCTAACGCCCTCAGCGTTTCTCTTCACACAACCGAGGCCAAAAAAGTTGTAAAATGGGGCAAAACTCTCTTAAGTGTCTCACTTAGCGACATAAATTCTAGGCTCAGTTGCAGTTGTAAGTCAAGGACTACCTCCTTGAGGTTCTCTGCAAGGTTTATTTCTACAAAAATCCCAATTTGGGGAAAGGTAAATTAAGATCGAAGATCGACGGGAACATGGCTTAATCTCCTGGAAGTTTTCAAGAAAAGATTATAGACCAGCGTTTGTCCAAGACGAGAGGAGCATCTCTTGCCTTGGCGTGGGGCCTGATAATTCTATGATTTTACTAGGTTGTCTAAATCGGGGCTTTTCAACCAGTGGTACGGGTACCACCTGAGGTCCACTGGCACCTGGCAGGTGGTACGCGACCATCCTAGAAAAGGGGTAGCAGGGAAGGGGAATGAGCTGAACCGGGGGCAGCACCGCACAAGCCTGAGCGAGAGACAGCTGGAGCTGCAGGGCCGTCGGGGCTCAGCAGAAGCACCAGGATCAGCGCCAGGATCAGTGCAGGCTCCAGCTGATCTTTGGGGCTGTCAGGGCTCAGTGGAAGCACCAGGATCAGTGCCAGGCTCCAGCTGGAGCTCAGCGCTGATCCTGGTGCTTCTGCTGAGCCCAGAAGAAGCACCGGTCAGCTGGAGCTCAGCGCTGATCCTGGTGCTTCTGCTGAACCCAGAAGAAGTGCCGGTCAGCTGGAATGTTGCAGCATCTCCAGGGTCTTGTGATTTACACTCAGATGCTTGGCAACTGATTCATATTTATGACGGTCACAGTGTCCCAGGGTCATGTGAAGTGACCCAAAACCTGCTGCAACCACCCAGCAGACGGGGGGGGGAATAAAAACCAAACACCCCCCACCCCACCCCCGCTGCCAATCCCCAACAGAAATGCTCACAACAATGAAAACCTCGGACAGGAGGAAAGCATGGCCAGGAGGGCAGGCAGGTGTCTTGCTGGGCTGTGGCTTGGGGGGCACTTTTTTCAGTGCCATTGTAACTTCAAACAGTCACTAAGTGAACTGTTGTAAGTCGAGGACTACCTGTACTTTATCACTTTTTTCCTTTTTTTTTTTTTTGGTCATCAAGTTCTTAACACCTTGCTAGGCAACTGGTGGTCCTCGGATGTTGCCATATCCTGAAAGTGGCACAATGGGTGAAAAAGTTGAAAAGCCTAAATCAGCGGTTCTCAACCTGTGGGTTGGGACCCCATTTGGCGACCCCCATTTCACGGGGGTCGCCAAACAACGCAGTCCACCATTTTTCCCCCCTTTTCCTTAGCTGTGCTCCTCCCTTTTATTCTATTGGCTTTTGAAAGCCAATAGAATAGACGCTCTTGAATAGAGTCTAATTCTATTGGCTTTCAAAAGCCAATAGGAATTGTCCAGGCTGTCTCTGCCCTGCTGAGCCCGCCAAAAGTCCCAGTCTGCCAACGTTGCTGCACCAGTTGAGTAGTCCTCGACTTACGACCGGTGGAGTAGTCCTCGACTTACGACCAGTTGGGGGTCACGGCATTAAAAAGGTTGAGAACCACTGGTCTAGGGTCTCCTGCTTGAGCAAGGGCGGGGGGTTGGACTAGAAGACCTCCAGGGTCCCTTCCATCCCCGTTATTCTCTTCAGGCCGAAACTGGAGAGTGGAAAACAGCTGATCCCTGTAAGCAGAATCTGTGACTTTGCACAGGAAAAAGATTTTGGGGTTTTTTTGGCTTTTGCATAGCAAAAAGCTGCAGGGAATCGGCTCTCCCTAGCACCCAGAAGGGGTTATTAAGATGATTCTTTATTAAAATCGCTCCGCCAATCCGTTTGGTGAACACCAGCCTCCCCTAAACATGCCCTCTTAATTGCTGGGAAGCGAGAAAGAGACCCGGCACCAGATCCCTTTCCTGATCTTCGCGCTTTTCCCGGTCTTTCCCTTTGCCGGATCAACCCTATTTCCGAGATCAGCTTCAGAATCTCAATTAAAAGCCCTCTTCTTCGGCAAATGCAAGCTAAACATTCAAATCCCTTTATCTTTTTTTTTTTCCTTCAAGGAAATGTGTTTTGAGCTGCGATGATCACAGTGCAAAAAAAAAAAAAAAAAAGGAGAGAGAAAAAGGCATTAAGAGGCATTAATTCCAGCATTTGCAAATAATTATTATTCTGGCGGGGGAAACCCCAGGAGAGTAGCGCTCCTAGATAGCCATAAGCCTTAAATTTGCTTTTTTTCTGCTAATAAAAAGTGAGCTGGCAACGTCCCTTTGCACCTGGGAACCCTTTTGGGGGGGGGCTGAGAACAGGACAACAAGTGGGGGTCCTCTGCACAGGGAGTTAGGGGAACGTGGAGACTGGTGCCCAGCTGGGTGGGCTAGGAACAAGATGAAGTCCTAGTCCTCGGGTTACGACCGTAATGGAGCCTGCTCGGAGCAGCTGTAAGTTGGAACGGTTGTAAAACAGGTCGGTTAAAGCAGGGTATCCAACCTTGGCAATTTTTAAGATCTGTGGACTTCCACTTCCAGAATTCCCCAGTCAGCCATGTCCACAGGTTTTAAAGCTGACTGGGGGATTCTGGGAGTTGAAGTCCGCAAGTTTTAAAGCTGGCTGGGGGATTCTGGGAGTTGAAGTCCGCAAGTCTTAAAGCTGGCTGGGGGATTCTGGGAGTCGAAGTCCACAAGTCTTAAAGCTGGCTGGGGGATTCTGGGAGTTGAAGTCCGCAAGTCTTAAAGCTGGCTGGGGGATTCTGGGAGTTGAAGTCCGCAAGTTTTAAAGCTGGCTGGGGGATTCTGGGAGTCAAAGTCCACAAGTCTTAAAGCTGGCTGGGGGATTCTGGGAGTTGAAGTCCGCAAGTCTTAAAGCTGGCTGGGGGATTCTGGGAGTTGAAGTCCGCAAGTCTTAAAGCTGGCTGGGGGATTCTGGGAGTTGAAGTCCGCAAGTCTTAAAGCTGGCTGGGGGATTCTGGGAGTTGAAGTTCACAAGTTTTAAAGCTGGCTGGGGGATTCTGGGAGTCAAAGTCCACAAGTCTTAAAGCTGGCTGGGGGATTCTGGGAGTCAAAGTCCACAAGTCTTAAAGCTGGCTGGGGGATTCTGGGAGTCAAAGTCCACAAGTCTTAAAGCTGGCTGGGGGATTCTGGGAGTTGAAGTTCACAACTCTTAAAGTTGCCACAGTGGGACACCCCTGGGTTATAGGACCGGCATGATACTACAATGTTTTTTGTGGGTTTTTTTTTGTTAAGGGACTCTGGTGGTCATAAGTTCGAATATTGCAGTTGTCAAGCAGTAACAACTATGGTCTGCTAGGATGAGATTGTGCCACAAAATGGGAGTCGGTGCGGGGGTTCCGACAAACACAAGAGTCAGCCACCGGACCATGGGACCCTGCCGATGGCTGTCAACGTGGCCCTAAGTGTGTCTGTGTGTCACAACCCGACTCAATGTTTACAATGTCTTTTGCAGTGGCTGTTAAGCAGATGCAGTGGTCATAAGTGTGAACCTCTTGGTTGTTAAGTAAGCACCACAGTCGTAATCCATTTTTACGGCCCAGTTTGGCTGAAAACCAGAAATAAGCGCTGTTTTGGGGCAAAACCGCCGTAACACACAAGTGATGTGACCCTGGTGGTGAGGGCCTGAAGTGCGATTGTGTGACCACAAGGTCTGTGTGTGTGTGTGTGTGTGTGAGAGAGAGAGAGAGACAGAGACAGAGAGAGTCTGTTGGAACATCAAATCCAGGTTATAAACCCCTTTTTACAAGTAGGTGGTAACGCCGAACCGTCGCTAAGCAATCAGTCGTAAGACGAGGACTGCCTGCAGCTTCCAAAAGGCTCGCTCCCCATGGCCAGAGGATCTCCAGGGATCTTCTCCCCCCTTCTCTGATCTTCTCCCTCCCCCCCCACGCAGAGGCAGGGAGGGTTGCTTTGCACGGGGGGGGGGGGCTGTGGGAAGAAGCCAATCCAGACCACAAATCCTGGCTTGTCTGGAACAGAAGGGTTTGAGCGCTCTGCTGCCTGGGAAACCGGTGGGGGGGCCTTCCCCACCAGCGGCTTTGCGCAGACCGTAATCCTCCAGGGCAATCGCCAGGCGTAAATAACAGCTTTGTGGAGATGAAGCTGATGGAGATGCCTCCTGGATTTTAAAGGCTCTTCTGGCACCCGAGAGGCTGGGGGAAGCAGGTGCTGGTTGGGGAGGGGTCCTCTGGTTGAGCTGCGCACTCCTGCCCTGGCCAGCCGGCTTGCGGAAGCAGCCAGATCAGAATAACAGAGTTGGAAGGGACCTCGGAGGTCATCTAGTCCAACCCTCTGCTCAGGCAGGAGACCTTATACCAGGGGTAGGCAACCTTGGCTCTTTTATGACTGGTGGACTTCAACTTCCAGAATTCCTCAGCCAGCATGGGGGAACTATGGCCCCCTTCATGACTCCCAGAATTCCTGAGCCAGAGAAGGACAAGGGGGGACATGAGAGCAGTCTTCCAGTATCTCAGGGGCTGCCCCACAGAAGAGGGAGTCAAGCTGTTCTCCAAAGCGCCTGAAGGCAGGACAAGAAGCAGCGGATGGAAACTAACCAAGTAGAGAAGCAACCTAGAACTAAGGAGAAACTTCCTGACAGTTAGAACAGTTAACCCGTGGAACTCCTTGCCTCCAGAAGCAGTGAGTGCTCCAACACTGGAAGTCTTTAAGAAGAGACTGGACAGCCCTTTGTCTGAAATGGTACAGGGTTTCCTGCCTGAGCAGGAGGTTGGACTAGATGACCTCCAAGATCCCTTCCAACTTTATTATTATTATTAACAACCTGCCTCCAGAAGTTGTGAATGCTCCAACACTGGAGGTTTTTAAGAAGAAACTGGACAGCCATTTGTCCGAAATGGTATAGGGTTTCCTGCCTGAGCAGGGGGTTGGACTAGATGACCTCCAAGGTCCCTTCCAACTTTATTAGTAGTAGTAGTATTTTTGACCACACGTTTTATGCATCACAATGTTGCAAGCATCTGCATGCGGGATCCGCTTTGCTTTCTTTCAAAAGACATCTGGGGTGAGGCCGGAAAATCTGTTTATCTGGGCTTCTTTTTTTTTAAAAAAAAAAAAAGTTCTATTCTATCTTACATTTTTTAACATCTCTTCCGGTTAACAAAGATTTTCCTTTGACTTTGAGAAAAAGCAACAGCTGCTATGGAGACCTTGGCGGCTGGGCGTAATTGGAAATAATGCAACTTTTTGTTTTTTTGAGGTCAAGGTAAATATTTTCTGCCCCAATTAGTTAACCCAGAATTCTCTTTCTGGTTTCCTTACCTTTAAAAAAAATAAATTAAATTAAAATTCTTCGGAAGGATCTGATGATTTAGATTTTAGGGGTGGATTTCTAAATGTCATTAGGGACTGTAATTCAGAGGCAGTTCTCGATTTATGACCGGGGTTGATTTTAATATTTTACGTTTATAACTTAGATGCGACTGGAAGCCAACCAGGGCGGCCAATACATTTTGTATATCAATAAGTAAATCGTAAAAAAAAAATGATGGGGACTTAACGTCCATCGGTTACTTGTAAAGCACCAGAAGGCAGGACAAGAAACAATGGATGGGAAGTCATCAAGGAGAGAAGCAACCTGGAATTAAAGAGAAAATTCCTAAAATTCCTATTCTATTCTGTTCTGTTCTGTTCTATTCTATATTCTATTCTGTTCTATTCTATTTTCTATTCTATTCTATTCTATCCTATCCTGTAATTCTATTCTATTCTATTCTATTCTGTTCTATTCTATCCTGTAATTCTATTCTATTCTGTTCTGTTCTGTTGTTCCTTATTCTATCTATTCCTTATTCTATTCTATTCTATTCTATTCTATTCTATTCTATTCTATTCTATTCTATTCTATTCTATTCCTTATTCTATTCTATTCTGTTCTGTTCTGTTCTATTCTATTCTGTTCCTTATTCTATCTATTCCTTATTCTATTCTATTCTATTCTATTCTATTCTATTCTATTCTGTTCTATTCTATTCTGCAAGCATCCTCAATGCAGCCTTGCCTCGACTTACAACCATTCCGTTTAGTGACTGTTTAAAGGCACAACTCTGAAAAAAAGATGAGTTCTGAATGTCCTCACACTTACACACTTCGTAGCATTACCATCACGTGATGAAAACCTTTGCTCTTGGCAACCGGCATTGACGACAGTTGCAGCGTCCCGGATCACGTGACTGTAACGCTACAATGGTTGTAAGTGTGAACTCATCTTTTTTCAGAGTTGTGCCATTGAACGGTCACTAAACAGAACTGTCGTAAGTTGAGGACTACTGGCCTCTACGATGTGATCCCCATTCACGGCCATCCCAGCCAGCGTCCGACAAGGAGAGTCCGCGTAGAAAGCAAGATTCACTTAACAACTCTCTGATCCGCTTAGCGGCCATGTCAAAAAGGCTGCAGAATTGGGAGCAGATCCCTTAGCAACTGTCCTGCTTAGTGGCAGAAATTCTTGACCCGATTGGGATCGTAGACAAACTGTACAGATCACTTCGCCAAGAGCCCGCGTTGTGACTGTGTGACTTGTCAAAAATGCAAGGATCGCCCGTGAAGTCACTTGGTTTCAGCCCCATCATAAATTTGGACCGTCGCTAAATGAATGTCGGCGGAGAACTCACATTTATGATGGTTGCCGTATCCCCGAGTCATGTGATCCCCTTTTGCAACCTTCCCTGCTGGATTCCGACAGGCAAAGTGGATCGAAAAAGAGGGATTTGCTTCATGACTCACACTTATGACGGTGGCCGTATCCCCGAGTCACGTTATCCCCTTTTGCAACCTTCCCAGCTTGGATTCCGACAAGCAAAGCCGATTGAAAAAGACGATTCGCTTAACGGCCAAGTAACTCGCTTAACGACTGCAGGGATTCACTTAACAACCATGTCAAGATGAGTCGTACAATGGAGCGAAGCTCGTTTACAAACCGCCTGGCTTAGCAACGGGAATGCCGGCCTCCGTTGACGTCATAAGTCGAGAACTACTTGCCTGTCCACCGTCGTCCTGTCTCCCAAAAAATGCACAAGGTCCGTTTTGTGCAGGAGACACTAGGCGTTGTTGCCTCCTTTCGCACCCGGAGCTAGGGAGAAGCAGGCCAGGGCCGTATGCAAATGAGCAGCCTGCACATTACCATAACTTTGAATAATGAATGAGAACCACTCCAGGCCTCCCGTTTCCTGCTCCTCATCTGCATATTAGGTCTATAAATGATTCAAATGCCTCCCTGTTTATCCAGCTGCCAGACGGATCCCTTCCTTCCAGGTGACCTTTGACCTCGGAACTTGGATATTTTGGGGGATTTCCCTGGTTTAATTTTGGCAGGGGGGGTGGGTTGGCCAACCGACCGTTGGGAGGGAGAGATGGTGAAATGGGACCAGGGTTGATCTGTCCATCGTGCAAAGCCGTCTCTCAACACTTGAGGTCCAGATGTTTCTCTAGCCATATCTTAGAACAGTGTTTCTCAACCTGGATGACTTGAAGATGGGTGGACTTCAACTCCCAGAATTCCCCAGGCAGCAGACTTTAAGTCGGATGGACTTCTACTCCCAGAATTCCCCAGCCAGCACGGGGAGCCAGCATGGAGAAGGCCCGTCTTCCTGGTCCCACCAGAAGGACCTCCTTAAGGGAGGGGATCCATAACTCTTATTTCCAATCTTATCTCTGCAGGGTTGATGTTCCACAGGGAAGGAGCCACCACGGAAAAGGCCCTTCTTCTCAACCCTACCACATGGACCTCCTTGAGGAAGGGGACCCATAACATCTTATTTCCAATCTTATCTCTGCAGGGCTGATGTCCCACAGGAAGGGAGCCACCACGGAGAAGGCCCTTCTTCTCAACCCTACCACATGGACCTCAAGGAAGGGGACCCATAGCATCTTAATTTCCAATCTTATCTCTGCAGGGTTGATGTTCCACAGGAAGGGAGCCACCACGGAGAAGGCCCTTCTTCTCAACCCTACCACATGGACCTCCTTGAGGAAGGGGACCCATAACATCTTATTTCCAATCTTATCTCTGCAGGGCTGATGTCCCACAGGGAAGGAGCCACCACGGAGAAGGACCTTTCTCTCGGTCCCACCAGATGAACCTGCTTGACAGCAGGGACCCATAAGAGCCATTTGTCCAGGATAGTATAAGGTCTCCTGCCTTGGGCTGGGCCTTGGACTAGAAGACCTCCCAAGGTCCCTTCCAGCCCTAGGACTCTTCTCCAAAGCACCTGAAGGCAGGACAAGAAGCAACGGATGGAAACTAATCAAGGAGAGAAGCAACCTGGAACTAAGGAGAAACTTCCTGACAGTGAGAACAATTAACCAGTGGAACTCCTTGCCTCCAGAAGCGGTGAATGTTCCAACACTGGAAGTTTTTAAGAAGAGACTGGACAGCCGTTTGTCTGAAATGGTGTAGGGTTTCCTGTCTAAGCAGGGGTTGGACTAGATGACCTCCAAGGTCCCTTCCAACTTTATCATTATTATAATCAAGGAGAGAAGCAACCTAGAACTAAGGAGAAACTTCCTGACAGTCAGAACAATTAACCAATGGAACAACCTGCCTCCAGAAACAGTGAATGTTCCAACTCTGGAGAACTTCAAAGAAAAGATTGGACAATTATTGGTCTGAGACGGGATGACGAATCCTGTCTTGGGCAGGGGATTGGACTGGAAAACCTCCAAGATTTTCTAGTCCAGAGGTCCCCAACCTTTTGGGCACCAGGGACCAGTTCCATGGAGAAAGGTTTTTCCACAGACTGGAGAGTGTGTAGTTCTGTGTGCTGCCTGCATCCCATGGATGGGGCTTCGCTTGTTTGTGTGGACCGGTTGCTGGCATGCTGTGGCCACAGACCGTGGGTTGGGGACTCCTGTTCTTGCCCTATCATTCTATCTTAATAATAATAATAATAATAAAGTTGGAAGGGACCTTGGAGGTCTTCTAGTCCAGCCCCCTGCTTAGGCAGGAAACACTACACCATTTCAGACAAATGGCTGTCCAGTCTCTTCTTAAAAACTTCCAGTGTTGGAACATTCACCGCTCCTGGAGGCAGGTGGTTCCACTGGTTAATTGTTCTAACTGTCAGGAAGTTTCTCCTTAGTTCCAGGTTGCTTCAAGGCTTGGTGGGGGGAGCCTGGAGGCCAAAGGTTAACACCTTGGACTATGCTGTCTTCCCACATGGGGTCTCCTCTTTCTCCATCTACGGATCCATACACACCATCTTTCTATCCTGCTTCCTTGGGTGCCCTCACTCTGCCCTTGGGCAACAAGGGGGTTGGCAGGAAGCTCCCCCCCCCCAAAAAAATGCTTATTGGGAGGGGGCAGAGCTTCTGCTAAGCCAGCGGTTCTCAACCTGTGGGTCAGGACCCCATTTGGGGTCGAACAACCATTTCACGGGGGTCGCCAAACAACGCAGTCCGCCATTTTTTTCCCCCTTTTCCTTGGCTGTGCTACTCCCTTTTATTCTGTTGGCTTTTGAAAGCCAATAGAATAGACTCTCTTGAATAGAGTCTAATTCTATTGGCTTTCAAAAGCCAATAGGAATTGTCCAGGCTGTCTCTGCCCTGCTGAGCCCGCCAAAAGTTCCATTCTGCAAACGGTGCTGCACCAGTTGAGTAGTCCTCGACTTACGACTGGTTGAGTAGTCCTCGACTTACGACCGGTTGGGAGGTCGCGGCATTAAAAAGGTTGAGAAGCACTGTGCTAAGCGATGAGGTGAGCTCTGAGTGGTTCCAAGTTGGGTTGTGTCCAGGCGCATAACTCACTGGCCGTGACTTTACAAAGGAGCACTCAAGAAATCGCAGCTGTAGATCAGGGACCGATTCATTTCGTTTAGTGCTTTCGAGATTTGCGGTTGGCAAATAATGGATTGGAAGGAGGGAAGGAAAAAAAGGTTCAGCGGAGTGATGTAAGCCTGGCCTGGTTGACGTTCCGCAAGGTCTTGGAACGCCGGTTATTTGCCTTCTAGCTCTTGAGCTGAGACGCATGGGGCTTTTTCTTGGAGAGAATCCTGTCTTGCACGGAGTCATCAGACACCCCCCCCTTCATTTTCGGGTGGATTGTGTGTGTGTGTGTGTGTGTGTGTGTGTGTGTGTGTGTTTTATAGTTTATTAGATTGTGAACCTTCCTGGGGGGAGCAAAGGTGGTCAACCAGCAAGTACGGGAACTCAGAAGAGAAGACGTGTGTTGCTGGAAGGCGAAACTTGGGCCAGGTCGCGTGGGGGAATTCACAGGAGAAAGCAATTATGTTGGGAAGCGTTAATGGGAAAAGGAAACCTGGCCACCAGAGAAGATGGTGGGTGGACACCATCGAAGCTGACACCAAGGAGAGCACAGAAAAACTCAAAGACGTAGTGCAAGATTAGAAGATGTGGCAAGACCTCCTGGCCCATAGAATTGCTAAGAGTCGGACATGACTGAATGGATAACTACTTCTTCTTCTTCTTCTTCTTCTTCTTCTTCTTCTTCTTCTTCTTCTTCTTCTTCTTCTTCTTCTTCTTCTTCTTCTTCTTCTTCTTCTTCGTCTTCTTCTTCTTCTTCTTCTTCTTCTTCTTCTTCTTCTTCTTCTTCTTCTTCTTCTTCTTCTTCTTCTTCTTCTTCTTCTTCTTCTTCTTCTTCTTCTTCTCCTTCTCCTCCTCCTCCTCCTCCTCCGCCTCCTTCTCTTCCTCCTCCTCCTCCTCCTTCTCCTCCTCCTCCTCCTTCTTCTCCTTTTCCTTCTCCTTCTTTTTCTGCTTCTTCTCCTCCTCCTTAACAACAACAACAATAATAATAATAACAATAAAGTTGGAAGGGACCTTGGAGGTCATCTAGTCCAACCCCCTGCTCAGGCAGGAAACCCTAGACCATTTTGGACAAATGGCTGTCCAGTCTCTTCTTTAAAACTTCCAGTGTTGGAGCATTCACCGCTTCTGGAGGCAAGGAGTTCCACTGGTTAATTGTTCTGACTGTCAGGAAGTTTCTCCTTAGTTCTAGGTTGCTTCTCTCCTTGATTATAATAATGATAAAGTTGGAAGGGACCTTGGAGGTCATCTAGTCCAACCCCTGCTTAGACAGGAAACCCTACACCATTTCAGACAAACGGCTGTCCAGTCTCTTCTTAAAAACTCCCAGTGTTGGAACATTCACCGCTTCTGGAGGCAAGGAGTTCCACTGGTTAATTGTTCTCACTGTCAGGAAGTTTCTCCTTAGTTCCAGGTTGCTTCTCTCCTTGATGAGTTTCCATCCATTGCTTCTTGTCCTGCCTTCAGGCGCTTTGGAGAATAGCTTGACTCCCTCTTCTTTGGGGCAGCCCCTGAGATATTGGAACACTATCCTGTCCCCCCCTCGTCCTTCTCTTCATTAAACTAGACATACTCAATTTCTTTTCCTTCTCCTTCTCCGTCTCCTTCTTGTTCCCAAGAGGACCTTGTCATCTCCTGAAGTTGTTTCGGTGCATGAACCAACTCACCCCAGCTTTACACTGAAGAAGATTTGATGACTGAATTACGTGCTATCAAATTAGTGGATTGGCTTGGATTGGCTTCTGGAGGATCTGTTCCCAGTGGGCTCCTCCAGGTCTTTCAATGGTGCCTCCATTGTTTTCTCGACCCAGAAGGATCTGTCTCCGATGGGGTCCTTCAGATCTTCCAACAGCGCCTCCTATATTGTCTTCAGGAGGATCTATCTCCACCAGTTTCTTCTGATCTTCCAAGGGTGCCTCCACAATTGCCTGGGTCCATTCTCTAAGTAGGAGGATCCGTCCCCAACTGGGTCCTTCAGATCTTCCAAGGGTGCCTCCATGATTGCCTGGGTCCATTCTCTAGGTAGGAGGATCCGTCCCCAACTGGGTCCTTCTGATCTTCCATGGGTGCCTCCACGATTGCCTGGGTCCATTCTCTAGGTAGGAGGCCTTGTCTCCAACTGGGTCCTTCAGATCTTCCAAGGGTGCCTCCACGATTGCCTGGATCCATTCTCTAGGAGGATCCATCTCCAACCAGATCTTCCAGGTATGCCTCCATGATTGCCTGGATCCATTCTCTAAGTAGGAGGACTTGTCTCCAACTGGGTCCTTCAGATCTTCCAAGGGTGCCTCCATGATTGCCTGGATCCATTCTCTAGGTAGGAGGACTTGTCTCCAACCGGGTTTTTTAGATCTTCCAACGGTGCCCCATCACCCAGCTACATTGAAGCTGGACACGGCCAGACCCGACGGTTGCAAACATCTCCAAAGCCGGTCACCTCTTCAGAAGCTTGCCCTTGGCACGTGCCAACTCAGCCGGGGGTGCAAGCAACCCCCACGGATGGGGTGGGTGGCAATGCACACAACCCCTTTCTCCCCCCCCCCACACACAACCCCCGTTCTTCCACCTCCAATCCTGGCTTGTGGGCAGCCCCCTTCCTCTCCGCTGTCCTGCAGCCATAAAACCGGCCTGCGGTAATGTGTCTCCATTAAGCTAAGCTATCTAATGATAATAAAATGGCACATTTAACTTTAAAACATTTGGCTTGACTCGGTGAAGTGTGCCGCGTGGGTGGGGGACTCGTCGCTTTCTTTCCTCGCCCCCTCCCCCCAATTTCTCTCTAATGAAGCTGAATGCCAAATGACTTCTCCTGTTGATGGCTGCTTTGGTTGAGGAGAAGCAAAGGAGCATTAATTCGGGTCGCTTCGGGGGAGGAGGGGGCAAATGCCCATCTCGAGGGGGGGTCTTCTAGAAACGTGGCAAATAATGCACCAAGGGCCTGGCTGATGATTGCAATGTTTCTCTTTCCCCAAAATATTTTGTTGTTGCAGGGGAAGAAAGGGAAAAAAGAGGAACTGGTGGGAGGTGGATGAACATCTGGGCCCAAAATGCCGCGCATAAACGAAGCCGTCGTCATCTCGTTGCGTGAAAAATTCATTTCTTGGGGGAATCAGCTCTGCAATGTTTGCAGAGGGACCTTCGGAGGTCAGCTGGCGAGGCCAAGTTATTTTTCTTGAAGATGTTTTACAGATTGGTCTTCTTCCGGGGGCGCTTTGCTTTCGACTGGCTACGGCTCTGGGATCTCCCACTGGTCTCCCATCCGGTTGGATCCTGCTTAGTTTTTCCAAGGTCAGCCAAAGGTTGGGTGGAGAATCCAACTTAAAGGTCTACAGTTTTTACTCCATGACAAAGGGGTGTCCACCTCATGGTATCTATAAGAAGAGCCTCACTCAGTTTGTTGGGTGCAAGCTGTCATTCCAGGGCAGTGTTTGTTAACACTGGCAATTTTAAGATATGTGGCTTCCACTCCCAGAATTCCCCAACCAGCCTGCTGTAAGAGGGGTGGACTTCCACTCCCAGAATTCCTCAGCCAACCTGCTTTAAGAGGAGTGGGCTTCCACTCCCAGAATCCCCCAGCCAGCCTGCTTTAAGAGGAGTGGGCTTCCATTCCCAGAATCCCCCAGCCAGCCTGCTTTAAGAGGAGTGGGCTTCCACTCCCAGAATCCACAGCCAGCCTGCTTTAAGAGGGGTGGGCTTCCACTCCCAGAATCCCCCAGCCAGTCTGCTTTAAGAGGAGTGGGCTTCCACTCCCAGAATCCCCCAGCCAGCCTGCTGTAAGAGGGGTGGGCAGCCTGCTGTAAGAGGGGTGGGCTTCTACTCCCAGAATTCCCCAGCCAACCTGCTTTAAGAGGAGTGGGCTTCCATTCCCAGAATCCCCCAGCCAGCCTGCTTTAAGAGGAGTGGGCTTCCACTCCCAGAATCCCCCAGCCAGCCTGCTTTAAGAGGGGTGGGCTTCCACTCCCAGAATCCCCCAGCCAGTCTGCTTTAAGAGGAGTGGGCTTCCACTCCCAGAATCCCCCAGCCAGCCTGCTTTAAGAGGGGTGGGCTTCCAGAATCCACAGCCAGCCTGCTTTAAGAAGGGTGGGTTTCCACTCCCAGAATCCCCCAGCCAGCCATGGAAGTCCATATATCATAAAGTTGCCAAGATTGAGAATCATTGCTTGAACTACTGGCTACAGTAGAAATTAGAGACCATGAGCTTGTGCACATGTGTGTGTGTGTGTGTGTGTGTGTGTGTGTGTGGGTGTGGGTGTTTGTGTGTGGGTAGGTTTGTGTTTGTGTGTGTGTCCCACTGATTGGCACACTCCACCCCTTACAGTGTTTTCCCCTTCTGCACGTCTTCCGTGGGCTGCTCTGAATTTAACGCCATAAATAATTCTATCAGTTTAAAAAACAAGCAAACAAAAAAAACGTGTTACGAGATTTTCTTGCAGCCTTGCCCGGCTTTTAACTGCTGCTTCATTATGGAGATGAAAGAGGAATAAAAGAGAAGTAATTGGATGTAGCCAGGAAGACGTGGTGGTGTGCTGATGTGTTAAAAAAAAAAGATATTGCACAAGTTTTACACCTCTTTCCAAAACAAAGAACGTGCAGCCGAGTTTAACACGTGGAGTCTGGCCCAGATTTTGCTTCAGCACCAGCCCTGCAGATGTCTCCCCCTATGCACTGGGGGGGGGGGAGGAGGCAGCTGCCCTCCCCCAATGCTTGAGGGGCTGGTTGTGGGCCCTATTGACCCCTTGACCCCTGTTTGGCGTCCTGCTCAGTCGGTTCATTTAGCATCTTCACAAAAAGAGAATATTTATAGCTCAGTGTTGAATTATAAGTCTCAGAGCTTTGGGGGGGGGAGGACGAGGGGAGGAGGAGGAGGAGGAGGAGGAGGAGGAGGAGGAGGAGGAGGAGGAGGAGGAGGAGGAGAATTGTGGGGTCCTTGGTGCTCTTTGAGCTGGGTGGTTTTTCTTGCAGACATTTCATGACCCAACTAGGGAACATCATCAGCGCTAGAAGGGAGAGAGTTTGCAGAGAGGAGGAGGAGGAGGAGGAGGAGGAGGAGGGATGTAGGATCCTTGTTAGATAGCGCCCAGTGTTCAAGTCTGTCCAGATCCTTCTGTATCTGAAGCCTGTCTTCTGGAGTGTTGGCTATTCCTGCCAGCTTGGTGTCGTCTGCAAATTTGATGAGTTCCCCATCTATCCCTTCATCCAAATCGTTGATGAAGATGTTGAAGAGTACTGGGCCCAGAACAGAGCCTGGGGCACCCCACTACACACTTCCCTCCATATAGATGCAGTTCCATTGAGGACCACACGCTGAGTACGGCCGGTCAGCCAGCTACGGATCCATCTGGTGGTGATGCTGTCTACCCCGCATTTTTCTATCTTGTCAAATAGTAGGTTGTGGTCTACTTTGTGAGATGCCTTGCTGAAGTCCAAGTAAATTATATCCACAGCATTCCCCTGGTCCACTAATTTTGTCACTTGGTCAAAGAATGCAATAAGATTTGTCTGGCATGATCTATTTTTGACAAACCCGTGTTGGCTTTTAGTAATGGGGGTTGGACTAGATGACCTCCAAGGTCCCTTCCAACTTTATTATTATTATTATTATTATTATTATTATTATTATTAGGTGTTCGTTGATTCGTTGTTTGATTATCTTTTCCAGGATCTTCCCAGGTATTGAGGTCAGGCTGATAGGTCTGTAATTTCCTGGGTCCTTTTTTTTTCCCCTTTTTTGAAGATGGGAATTACATCAGCTCTTTTCCAGGCATTGTCTCAAAAGGAACTTTTATTGAGGGTTAGTGACAGCAGGGAAGTCAAGGCGAGATCTGGGGGAAATCCCACTTAAACGGTATAGTTAAACCAGCAATCTTCCTCCTCCTACCAAAATAGTAGTAGTAGTAGTAGTAGTAGTAGTAGTAGTAGTAGTAGTAGTAATTGTTGGAAGGGACCTTGGAAGTCATCTAGTCCAACCATTTGCTCAGGCAGGAAACCCTATACCTTTTCAGACAAATGGCTGTCCAGTCTCTTCTTAAAAACTTCCAGTGTGGAGCATTCACCGCTTCTGGAGAGCAGGTTATTATTATTATTATTATTATTATTATTATTATTATTATTAATAATAATAATAATAATAATAATAATAATAATAATGTTGGAAGGGACCTTGGAGGTCATCTAGTCCAACCCCCTGCTCAGGGAGGAAATCCTATAGCATTTCAGACAAGTGGATGTCCAGTCTCTTCTTAAAAACTTCCAGTGTTGGAAGGAGCATTCACAGCTTCTGGAGAGCAGGTTATTAATAATAATAATGTTGGAAGGGACCTTGGAGGTCATCTAGTCCAACCCCATGCTCAGGCAGGAGACCCTACACCATTTCAGACAAATGGCTGTCCAGTCTCTTCTTAAAACTTCCAGTGTTAGAGCATTCACAGCTTCTGGAGGCAGGTTGATAATAATAATAACAATAATAACAACAACAATAATGATGATGATGATGTTGGAAGGGACCTTGGAGGTCATCTAGTCCAACCCCCTACTCAGGCAGGAAACCCTACCACCATTTCAAGCAAATGGCTGTCCAGTCTCTTCCTAAAATCTTCCGGTGTTGGAGCATCCACCGCTTCTGGAGGCAGGTTGTTAATAATCATAATAATAAAGTCGGAAGGGACCTTGGAGGTCATCTAGTCTAGATTTTGTTAGTTTTTATAGGAATAAGGTGGAGTTGGGGTTGGAATTTGGGTTAGGGTTAGGATTAGGGTTGGGGTTGGGGTTTTTCCTAATAATGCTCTCAATATTTAGCAAACCGCATAATGTCTGGGTTCTGTGTTCAACAAAAAATAATAGGTAATAGTTAATGATCATAAACAATAGGTTAATTAATCACTCAATAGTCTCCTTCTTGCTTATATTCAAAATTACATATCACATTGCTTTCTCTCTAACTCTCAAGTGGAGGCAGGGGTGGGAGGGGAAAAACAGAAAACAGAAGTTATCCCAAGTGGAAGTAAATATTCCCCCCCCCACATATTCAGGGAAAACAATAAAGATTGGGGGGGCTGACAGGGAGGGAGCTTTGAGGGGGCCTAAGTCACGAAGGAGCCCTTGGCTTGCCACCCCCAGAAATTTTTGCTCTCCCCCAGCAGCTCTCAGGATCTTGGCCATCAGATATGCGGAGATCATGTCATGGAGCCAGTTCAGAAGCTGCCGCAGGAAACTTTTGATCCTCTGCCAAAAATGGAGCTCACAAGCTAGTTTTTTTTTTTTATAAAACAAGTTTTATTAATTTTCCAATTTTACATCCCAATCATTAGGAAGCAACATGGTGATTGGGTAGTCAAAAATCCAATAACAAAATCTTTTGTACACATCTCAGGTTACATCATCAAAATTTCCCTCCCTATTTCCCTTAATTACTATATCACAATCAAGTTAATACATTTCTAATTATACTGGAAGTTTTAAGTTTTTAAGAAGAGACTGGACAGCCATTTGTCTGAGCAGGGGGTTGGACTAGATGACCTCCAAGGTCCCTTCCAACATTATTATTATTATTATTATTAATTATTATTATTATTAATTATTGATCATCGCACAGTCAGCCAGATGTTCAGACTGGATTTGGCATTTTGTCTACCTATCGAGTCCTTAACCAGGACCTGGGATAGGCAGATGTGGATGTTTGATGGTATTACAGATCTCGTCGCAGGATGGAAGCAGTTCCTAGTAAGGCCGCCTTTTGCAATTGACTAATAGCGAATTTGTCAATGCCAGTGGTGTTCAAGTGGTGCTCCAGTTGTTTTGGGATTGCACCTAAGGAGCCTATCACTATTGGTACTACCCTTGCTTGCTTTTGCCACAGTCTTTCTATTTCTATTTGTAGGTCTTTGTATTTCGTTATCTTCTCCAGTTCTTTCTTGTATATTCTGCTGTTGTATTATTATTATTATTATTATTGTTGTTGTTGTTGTTGTTATAACACGATCAATTAAGACATTTATCAATATATTTTTACTTATACTTATCATGTCCTGTTTTTGAATTTTACCTAATTTCAATTACAGTGCTCCAATTTAGCCTTTAAGATCTATAATATTTATAGATCTTCGGGTAGCCCAAATTTACTCTATTACATTACATAGTAGTTATCATATCTAAAATGCACATATTGCTTAGTTAAATACATGCTTATCTTATTTCACAGATATATTTCACAAATATATTCTATTTCTCATCCTAGTACCTCATCAATTAACCAGTGGAACAACCTGCCTCCAGGAGCTGTGAATGCTCCAACACTGGAAGTTTTTAAGAAGAGACTGGACAGCCCTTTGTCTGAAATGGTGTAGGGGCTCCTGCCTGAGCAGGGGGTTGGACTAGATGACCTCCAAGGTCCCTTCCAACTTTACTATATTATTATTATTATTATTATTATTATCATCATCATCATCATCACTTACTAACACATAATATCCCTTATATCTCAAGCCAACTTCCATATTATAATTCAAAATATATTCTAATAGATCTTTGCTTGCCACCCCCAGAAAGCTTTGCTCTCCCCCAGCAGATATGCGGAGATCGTGTCATGGAGCCAGTTCAGATGGACCGTTGTGAAACGTTTTCTCCTCTGCCAAAAAGGGGAGGTCACAAGCTCGCTTTGAGGGGGCCCTGGAAGCGGCTAAGCCGAAAGGGGGTGAGGTCATGAGTGGGAGGCTCCCCCAGACTCAATTCGCACAGGATTTTTCCCACGACCGGTGCAAACTTGAACCCGTGGCCTGTGGAAGAGACAAGAGGGAGAAACTGAGGCATAATTCCCCTCTTCGCTTCCTTTCCCTCTCTTCCCCATTTGATTTACAGACAGTCCCTGACATGCAACCCATTCCTTTAGTGACCATTTTGTGTTGGAACGCCACTGGAAGAAAGCCACGTGACCGTTTTCCAACCAGAGGGTTGGTCTAGAAGACCTCCCAGGTCCCTTCCAACTCTATTATTATTATTGTTGTTGTTGTTGTTGCCGTCATCGTCATCATCATCATCACCGCCATTATTGTTGTTCTTATTATTGTTATTAGTATTATCACCATTACTATTATTATTGTTATTATTGTTATTATCATCACCACCATTATTATTATTGTTATTATCATCATCATCACCACCACCACCATTATTATTATTATTATTATTATTATTATCATTATCATTACTATCATTATTATGGATCATCGCACAGTCAGCCAGATGTTCAGACTAGATTTGGCATTTTGTCTACCTATCGAGTCCTTACCCAGGACCTGGGATAGGCAGATGTGGATGTTTGATGGTATTACAGATATCGTCGCAGGATGGAAGCAGTTCCTAGTAAGGCCGCCTTTTGCAATTGACTAATAGCGAATTTGTCAATGCCAATGGTGTTCAAGTGGTGCTCCAGTTGTTTTGGGATTGCACCCAAGGAGCCTATGACTATTGGTACTACCCTTGCTTGCTTTTGCCACAGTCTTTCTATTTCTATTTGTAGGTCTTTGTATTTTGTTATCTTCTCCAGTTCTTTCTCTTCTATTCTGCTATCTCCAGGCACTGCCACGTCCACTATCCAGACTTTTTTGTCTTTCTTATCGACAATTGTTAAGTCTGGGGTGTTATGTTGCAGGTGCTTGTCTGTTTGAATTCTGAAGTCCCAGAGCAGTTTAATTTTATCATTTTCTATGACTTTCTCTATTTTATGATCCCACCAGTTTTTGCTTACAGGCAAATGATATTTTTTGCAGATCTTCCAATGCACCATTGTTGCTACTTTGTCATGCCGCTGCTTGTAATCAGTCTGTGCAATCTTCTTGCAACAGCTTACCAAGTGGTCCACTGTTTCTTCAGCTTCTTTGCATAGGCGGCACTTACTGTCTGTTGCTGTCTTCTCAATTGTTATTATTATTGTTATTGTTATCATCACCACCACCATTATTATTGTTGTTAATATTATTGTTGTTATTATTATACCATTACTACTACTACTACTACTATTACTACTACTACTACTACTACTACTATTTACATGACAAATAGCTCCTGAACAATAGACTCCAGGATAAATGAGTCCATTTGGGGTGAGTGATCACCCCTCTACTCCATTTCTCTGGCCCTCCCACCCACCCCCAACTTACCTGAAAACCCGGCTCCAATGACAATGTTTTCAAAACGGGGGTGCCGGTCTAGAATAAAGTCTCCATCTGGAGTGTTCTGGAGGGGGGATGGGAAACGGGAGAAAAAAACAAAACAGGTTGTCAGAGGATTTGACAAGTTTAGATTTCCAAGGGGTGGGAGTCAGCTTCTGGGAGTCTGGGGGGGGGGACCCCTGGTACACCATAGATCAGGGGTGGGCAACTAGGCCCACTTTACGACCCGTGGACTACAAAGCCCAGAATTCTTGAGCCAGCCACATTTTGAGCTGGGTGAGCAAAGGGGGGGGGGGGTTGTATTAATGGAGGCAACAGGAGGAGGGGGGGGGCTCTTCTTTTCTAATGGCATCCCTAATCAATCAATCAGTCAGTCAGTCAATCAATCAATCTTTATTGCAGGCACAGACTAGCATAAGGACGGAAAGCGAGCAATAATTTTAAAAGCTACACAATGCAAAGTAATCCTCTATTGACGACCATGTTATATGCTATACATATGTTGTATATAGCGTGTTTTAAATGTGTGTTATGTATGTGTACACTTTGAGGGGAAGCAACTGAATTTCATTTTTAATGGGTGCCATTGTGCCCACAGGAAAAAAATGACAATGAGGTTATCTATCTGTCTGTCTGTCTGCCTATCTGCCTGCCTGCTTTTCTCTCTCTCTCTCTCTCTCTCATCTATCTATCTATCTTTATCTATTATCTATCTGTCTCTCTATTTCTATCTATCTATCTATCTATCTATTATTATCTCTCTCTATCTATCTATCTAATCTCTCTATCTATCTATCTCTATCTCTATTTATCATCTATATCTCTATCATCTATCTATCATTCTCTCTCTCTCTCTCTCTATCTCTATCTATTTATCTACATCTCTATCTATCATTCTCTCTCTCTGTTTCTCTATCTATCTATCTATCTATCTATATTATCTATCTATTCTCTCTCTCTCTCTCTTTCTCTCTCTCTTTTTATCTATCTCTGTTATCTCTCTCCCTATCTCTCTCCCTATCTATCTATCTATCTATCTATCTATCTATCTATCTATCTATCTATCTATCTAATCTCTCTCTATCTATCTATCTCTATCTATTTATCATCTATATCTCTATCATCTATCATCTATCTATCATTCTCTCTCTCTCTCTATCTCTATCTCTATTTATCTACATCTCTATCTATCATCTCTCTATCGTCTATCTATCATTCTCTCTCTGTTTATCTATCTATCTATCTATCTATCTATCTATCATCTATTCTCTCTCTCTCTCTCTTTCTCTCTCTCTTTCTCTATCTCTATTATCTATATATTATCTCTCTCCCTATCTATCTATCTATCTATCTATCTATCTATCTATCTATCTATCTATCATCTATATTATATATCTGTCTGTCTGTCTATCTTTGCTTGTTGGAAGGTTGCAAAATATGGTCACCTGAACCTGGGGACAATGCGACCATCATAAATATGAGTCAGTCGCCAAGCGTCTGAATTTGGATCACGTGACCACGGGGGTTGCTGCAACAGTCGTGTGAAAAACGGTCCTAAGTCGCTTTTTTTCAAGGCTGTTATAACTTGAAACGAAGGAATGAACGGCTGTCAGCTGAGAACTGCCTGTATGAGGTCAAAGTGGTCTGCTGATTATTGAAAAAGTTTTCCTTGTTTTCAAACTTTTCCCGCTAAACATCAGCAGCTCACGAGGTCTGTGCAGGCTTGGGGGTGGGGGTGGGGGCATCGGGGTAAAAGAGACCCCGGGGAGGGAGGTCCAGATTTAAGGGGGAGACAAGGGGCCATGGGGGTCGCTCCCTCCCAGTTCCCCCTCCCTCCTTACCGTGTATAAGCACCATTCTTGGACAGCAGGCTCCGGATCCAGGCCGGGCAGATACTTGCTGACGAAATCCTGCAGGTGCTGGAGGTCGGACACCGGAGCGGAGACCCCACCATGCTGGTCGGGGTTGTCGGGATCCACGGGGGAGCCGTGGTGGTAGCAGACCTGGCGGGAGATGGACAGACGGTCAAGGAATGGCCTTGGGGCTCTCTGAGCTTGGTTGTTTTCTTGCAGATGTTGCGTGACCTAACTAGGAAACATCATCAAGGCTGGATGGGAGGGCAGTGTGCAAAGAGGAGGAGGAGGAGGAGGAGGAGGAGGAGACTGTGGGCTCCTTATTGCCCTCTGAGCTTAGTTGTTTTCTTACAAACGTTTCATGACTCAACTAGGGAACATCATCAGTGCTGGACAGATGTGCAGTGTGGCAGAAGGAGGAGGAGGAGGAGGAGGAGGAGGAGGAAGGGACTGTGGAGTCCTTGGTGGTCTCTGAGCTGAGTGGTTTCCTTGAAGATGTTTCACTAACCCAACTAGGCAACATCATCAGTGCTAGGAGGAGGAAGAAGAAGAGGAAGAAGAAGAAGAAGAAGAAGAGGAAGAGGAAGAAGAAGAAGAAGAAGAAGAAGAAGAAGAAGAAGAAGAAGAAGAAGAAGAAGAAGAAGAAGAAGAAGAAGAAGAAGAAGAAGAAAGAGGAGGGGGGCTGTGGGGTCCTTGGTGCCCTCTGAGCTGGGCTGTTTTCTTGCAGACGTTTCATGACCCAACTAGGTAATATCATCAATGCTAAAAGGGAGGAAGGGAGGGAGGGAGGGAGGAGGAGGAGGAGGAGGAAGAAGAAGAAGAAGAAGAAGAAGAAGAAGAAGAAGAAGAAGAAGAAGAAGAAGAAGAAGAGAAAGAAGAAGAGAAGAAGAAGAAGAAGAAGAAGAAGAAGAAGAAGAGGAAGAGGAAGAGGAAGAAGAAGAGGAAGAGGAAGAGGAAGAAGAAGAAGAAGAAGAAGAAGAAGAAGAAGAAAAAGAAGAAGAAGAAGAGAAAGAAGAAAAGAAGAAGAGAAGAGAAAAAGAAGAAGAAGAAGAAGAGGAAGAGGAAGAAGAAGAGGAAGAAGAAGAAGAAGAAGAAGAAGAGAAGAAGAAGAAGAAGAAGAAGAAGAAGAAGAGGAAGAAGAAGAGAAAGAAGAGAAGAAGAAGAGAAGAGAAGAAGAAGAAGAAGAAGAAGAGGAAGAGAAAGAGGAAGAAAAAGAAGAAGAAGAAGAAGAAGAAAAAGAAGAAGAAGAAGAGAAAGAAGAAGAGAAGAAGAAGAGAAGAGAAGAAGAAGAAGAAGAAGAGGAAGAGGAAGAAGAAGAGGAAGAAGAAGAGAAGAAGAAGAAGAAGAAGAAGAAGAAGAAGAAGAGGAAGAGGAAGAAGAAGAAGAAGAAGAAGAAGAAGAAGAAGAAGAAGAAGAAGAAGAAGAAGAAGAACCACAACAACAACAACAACAACAACAACAACTGTGGAGTCCTTGATGCTCTCTGAGCTTGATTTTTTTGTCACAGACGTTTCATGACCCAGCTAGGTAACATCATCAATGCTAGACGGGAGTGCGCTGGGCGAAGAGGAGGAGGAGGGGGGGCAAAGGAGGACTCTGGGGTCCTGGATGGTCTCTGGAATAAGGCTTGAGTAAGTCGCTGGTGCTGATCTGTTGCGCCTGGCCTTTTCCCTCTGGCGGCCAAGATGCCGCCACCTGTCAGGTGCCGCTTGACCCCCAGGTGAAACCACCGGGCAGACCCCTCCCCAATTCCCCTCCTGCTCACCTTGATCAGATCCGGATACTCGCCAGTCCGCAAGCCGTAGAAGTGGTGGTCGTCTCGGTTGAGGCCGACGCCCAGGAAGCACGGAGGAAGCCCCGGGAGACCCCGGGGGCCGGGCACCTTCGCCCGCAGGTAGCAAACTCGGACACGCAGCGGCTGAAAGGGAGAAAGGGGGGCTCAGAAAGGGGGGGGAGTCACACCTCAGCATCCCCTTCACTGGCCCTCGGAGCGGGACACGGGTGCGGGACACGCCTGGCACCGCAGGGATCGACCTCGGCAAGGCCAACTCAACTCTGCCAGCTCGCTTGGCTGGCATTGGCTGCGTTGCAATCCTGCGATGGTCCTGCAAACTGGCACCGTTCGCTTAGTGACGGTTCAAAGTTACGACAGCGCCGTAAAAAATAAAAAGGGACTTGGGAGCGTTTTCCAGACTTACGACCGTCGCAGCCACGTGATCAAAATTTGGACACTTGGCAACTGATTCACGTGTATGACGGCTGCAATGTCCTGGGGGGTCACGTGATCCCCTTTTGCAACCGGATTCGCTTAATGACCGTGTTTCTAACTTAAGTGACTCACTTAACAACTGTGGCACGAAAGGTCCTAAAATGGGGCAAAACTCACTTAACGACTGACTCACAGAGCAGTGGTAAGGAGTATCCAACCTTGGGAAGTTTTAAGACGTGTGGACTTCAACTCCCAGAATTCCCCAGCTAGCATGGATACCCCTGGTATAAGCTCTCCTGCTGGAATAATGGAATAACAGAGCTGGAAGGGACCTTGGAGGTCATCTAGTCCAACCCCCTGCTCAGGCAGGAAACCCTATCCCATTTCAGACAAAGGGCTGTCCGGTCTCTTCTTTAAAACTTCCAGTGTTGGAGCATCCACAACCTCTGGAGGCAAGGAGTTCCACTGGTTAATTGTCCTCACTGTCAGGAAGTTTCTCCTTAATTCTAGGTTGCTTGCTTCCTTCCTTCCTTCCTTCCTTCCTTCCTTCCTTCCTTCCTTCCTTCCTTCCTTCCTTCCTTCCTCCTTCCTTCCTCCCTCCCTCCCTCCCTCCTTCCCTCCCTCCTATAGAATAATAGAATAACAGACATGGAAGGGGACCTTGGAGGTCATCTAGTCCAACCCCCTGCTCAGGCAGAAGACCCCGTACCATTCCAGACAAGTGGCTGTCCAGTCTCTTCTTAAAACTCCAGTGTTGAGCATGGGGTTGGACTAGAATAGGGCTTTTCAACCTTTTCACCCATTGTGCCAATTTTAGGATACGGCAACATCCGAGGACCACCAGTTGCCTAGCAAGGTGTCAAAAACCTGATGACCCCCCCCCCAAAAAAGGAAAAAAGTGATAAAGAGCAGGTAGTCCTCGACTTACAACAGTTCACTTAGTGACTGTTCGAAGTGACAATGGCCATGAAAAAAGTGCCCCCCAAGCCACAGCCGAGCAAGACACCTGCCTGCCCACCTGGCCGCGCTCTTCCTCCTGTCCGAGGTTTTCATGGTTGTGAGCATTTCTGTTGAGGATTGGCAGCGGGGATGGAGTGGGGGGTGTTTGGTTTTTATTCCCCCCGTCTGCTGGGTGGTTGCAGCAGGTTTTGGTCCCTTCACATGACCCCGGGATACTGTGACCGTCATAAATATGAATCGGTTGCCAAGCATCTGAATATAAATCACAAGACTCTGGAGATGCTGCAACATTCCAGCTGATCGGTGCTGCTTCTGGGCTCAGCAGAAAAGTCAGGATCAGTGCTGCTTTCCGGCTGATTGGTGCTTCTTTAGGGCTCAGCAGAAGCACCAGGATCAGCGCAGAGCTCCAGCTGGAGCCTGGCACTGATCCTGGCGCTGATCCTGGCGCTTCTGCTGAGCCCTGACAGCCCTGCAGCTCCAGCCGTCTCTCGCTCAGGCTTGTGCGGTGCTGCCACCGGTTCAGCTCATTCCCCTCCCCTGCTATCCCTTTTCTAGGATGTTCGCGTGCCACCTGCCAGGGGCCAATGGACCACAGGTGGTACCCGTACCACTGATTGAAAAGCCCTGGACTAGATGACCTCCAAAGTCCCTTACCAACTCTTTTATTCTGTAATTGTAAAAACACCGTCGGCTGACCATTCGCTTTTCAGTCTGGAGCATCTCCCCCCCCCCTGCATATTTTTCATAAGTCATAAATCACTTTTTTTCATTGCCATTGTAACTTGGAACGGCTGCTAAATGAACCATTTGTTAAGTCGAGGACTCCCTGTATTTTTATTTTTTTTACCGACATTGGAAACAATGACATCGGACTAGTCCTCGCAGTTACGAGTATCCCCACGCTTGTGTGATCAAAATTCACACCCTTAGCAACTGACTTGTATTTACGACGGGGGCAGTGATTCCCCCTTTGGCGACCGTCCGACCCGCCAAGTCGATGGGGAAAGCTGGATTCACTTAACGACCGGGTGACTAACTTAGTCCGCACAGGCGTTCATTTAGTGACGGTGGTGAGGAAGGTTGTAAAGCGGAGCAAAACCCACTTAACGACTATCTCGCTTTGCCATGAAATTTGGGGCGCTGATACTCCTTAAGGGATGCCTTGCGCCCCAATTATTGCCTGACCCCCCCATCTTCTTTGGGGGGGCGTCCCCTACTTACCTGAAGAGGCAGCTGCAGCCCCAACGGAGCCAGGAGCTGATTGGTCCATGCACCGGCTGTGACCACTAGGCGTTTGGCCCGGTACTTCCCTCGGTCGGTTTTCACTGTGACCACTGACCCCGGCAGGATTTGTAGCACCTTCTCTCCGTCCCTCAAGACCCCTTCGTGCCTCTGAAAGAGGTCCTGGGGGGGGACACAAAAAGAGATCAGTCACCCCCCCCCCAGTTTTCGCTTGCGCCCAGCGGCGGCCACTACACCCCCGGTGGACATTTGCACGCTCTACGGCTCAGGTGAGGAATCGGTGCTTAATGCACGGGGCAGTGCAGCGGGGTGCAGCTTTCCTGGGGGGGGGGAATACCCCTGCCCCCGAAGACCAGGCTGGGGAGTGGAATCCGGACAGGGCCTGAGTTCGAATGTCGGAGGTGTGCCGGTCAGTGTTGCTCGTGCAAGGAGGCCGGTGGAGAAGGGGAGGTGCAAAAGGCAGAAATGGAATCAAAGCCATCCTGAAAGAGCATCCCTTCTCTGCCTTGGAGACTTTTCTTTCTTTCTTTCTTTCTTTCTTTCTTTCTTTCTTTCTTTCTTTCTTTCTTTCTTTCTCTCTTTCTCTCTCTCTTTTTCTTTCATTTTATTTCCTTCCTTCCTTCATCTATCTATCTATCTATCCATCCATCTATCTATCTATCTATCTATCTATCTATCTATCTATCTATCTATCATCTATCTATCTACATACCCACCCACCCACCCACCCACCACCTACCTACCTACCTACCTACCTACCTACCTACCTACCTACCTACCTATCTATCTATCTACATACCCACCCACCCACCTACATCTATCTATCTATCTATCTATCTATCTATCTATCTATCTATCTATCTATCTATCTATCTATCTATCTACATACCCACCCACCCACCCACCCACCCACCTACATCTATCTATCTATCTATCTATCTATCTATCTATCTATCTATCTATCTATCTATCTATCTATCTATCTATCTATCCATCCATCCATCCATCCATCCATCCATCCATCCATCCATCTCCCCTTCATTATTTTAGTATCCATATCTGCAGTGCCAGGGTCCTAAGTGTGACCCATAGACAAGGGGGCTCTTTTGTCCAAAGAGTTCACTAGGGAAGAAGAAAAAGGGGGGCATTTCCCTTCACCTGCCCCCCCCAAACACCCACAGTTGCTACCTGCACAGCTCGGAGTGCCTTGCTGGCATACAAGACGCCTGCTGTGGGGTCCGTCATGGCCATCTCCTCGCCGTACGGGTGGATCCCTGGGAACCGCTCAGCCAACTGCTGGGGACTCAAGAGGTTGCTGGGCAAACAGTGGCGCTCCATGGTCTGCCTGTAGCTTTGGAATTCGGGGTTCTCTGGGTGCCCCACCACCAGGGCGAGGTTTGGCCTGCGGCAGAGGGGGTGTGTGATTGTGGCAGGCCCCCGTTTTGGTGCCCCTGGGCAGCAGGATGGGGCAGACGGGCCCCGGGGCAGAGGGGCTGCAGAAGGACGATCAGAGCTGGAAGGGACCTTGGAGGTCTTCTAGTCCAGCCCCCTGCTGGAGCAGCAGACCCTATACCACGCGTGCCTGGCTGAGGACTTCTGGGAGTTGAAGTCCACCAGTCATCAAAGGGCCAAGTTGGAAGACCCCTGGACTTCAACTCCCAGAATTCCTCAGCTAGGCACTTTGGCTGAGGAATTCTGGGAGTTGAAGTCCACAAGGCATGAAAGGGTCAAGTTGGAAGACCCCTGGACTTCAACTCCCAGAATTCCTCAGCTAGGCACGCTGGCTGAGGAATTCTGGGAGTTGAAGTCCACAAGGCATGAAAGGGCCAAGTTGGAAGACCCCTGGACTTCAACTCCCAGAATTCCTCAGCTAGGCACGTTGGCTGAGGAATTCTGGGAGTTGAAGTCCACAAGGCATCAAAGGGCCAAGTTGGAAGACCCCTGCCCTATACAGATGTTGAGACTTTGGAGGGAAAGTGCAGAGAAGAGCAACCAAGATGATCAAAGTCCTGGAGACTGAAACCAGAGGAAGAACGGCTGCAGGATTTGGGAATGGCCAGTCTAGAGAAAAGAAGGACTAGGGGGGACGTGATAGCCGTATTTCAGTATTTGAGGGGCTTCCACAAGGAGGAGGGGGTCAAGCCCCCACCCCAGCCAGAACAGGAAGGCCAACTGAATGCTTTGGGACAAAGCCTTTGCCTAACCAGACGGATGGCTGCCTGCCTCTGGATAAACCTGCCGGATGGAAAAATCATTAAGATGGCCATTTCCTTAATGGCTTTTAGGGAATTGCAATGGAGGGACAAATCAGAATGGGAATAGAGCTGGAAGGGACCTTGGAGATCTTCTAGTCCAGCCCCCAGCCCCAGCCCCTGCTCAAGCAGGAGACCCTGGCCTAGACCATTCCAGATGAGTGGCTGTCCAGTCTCTTCAAAACCTCTAAGACAGCGGTTCTCAGTCTGTGGGTCGGGACCCCATTTGGGGTCGAACGACCATTTCACGGGGGTCGCCAAACAACGCAGTCCGCCATTTTCCCCCCCTTTTCCTCAGCTGTGCTGCTCCCTTTTATTCTATTGGCTTTTGAAAGCCAATAGAATAGACTCTCTTGGATAGAGTCTAATTCTATTGGCTTTCAAAAGCCAATAGGAATTGTCCAGGCTGTCTCTGCCCTGCTGAGCCCGCCAGAAGTCCCATTCTGCAAATGGTGCTGCACCAGTTGAGTAGTCCTCGACTTACGACCGGTTGAGTAGTCCTCGACTTACGACCGGTTGGGGATCACAGCATTAAAAAGGTTGAGAACCACTGCTCTAAGAGAGGGGGGGTACACAAGGAAAGTAAAGGGAGATCAACAACTTTGGCAATGCTAGAAGAGAGGGTGGATTCTGGGGGGGGGGGAAGGAAGAGGAAGAGGAGGAGAACTGTGGGGTCCTGGGTGCTCTCTGAGCTGGGTGGATTTTTGGAGACGTTTTATGACCCAACTAGGTAACATCATCAGTGCTAGAAGGGAGGAGGAAGAGGAGGAGGAGGAGGAGGAGGAGGAGGAAGAGGGGAATGACTATGGAGTCCTTGGTGCTCTCTGAGCAGAGTAGTTTCCTTGCAGACGTTTTATGACCCAACTAGGGAACATCATCAGGGATAGAAGGGACGAGGAGGAAGACTGTGGGGTCCTTGGTGCTCTCTGAGCTTGGTGGCTTCCTTGCAGACAGAAACCACCCAACTAACCCACAAGCAAAGCTGATCTAGAGAAACATCCTGGCACGCTTCGTTCATGCTTGCAACATGACACCAACCCATGTCAGAGATCACGGGGTGGTGGTGGGAGGTTCTGGTGACTTGCATAACCAGGTCAGGGGGAGGCCACGTAGCTGCCTTTGGCACCCGGTCCAGAGTTCAGTTACACTTTGTGCATTTGGCAAGGCTGTGTCTGTGTGTGTGTGTCTTTGTGTGTGTGTGTGTATGTGTGCTGCCCCCACCTGCTTGCTTAGCCACAGCTCTGTGCATTGGGTGACTCCTCCCCACCTCGAGTCCCTGAATTCACCCATTCTCTCTCTCTCTCTCTCTCTCTCACACACACACACACACACACACCCATCCTTTGGTGGGAGACAATGGCCCCTTCACAGGAACTGGCACCAGTTTCTTGTTATTGCCTTGACCCTTAATGCTCTAGCAGTTTGGGTTGTGCTTCATCCATCCTTTTAGTATATGATTGACAGCTGTACAGAATCGGCTGAATTCTAAATAAATAAATAAATAAAGTTTTGGGCATACAGTCTTTCTGTGTGTGTATGTGTGTGTGTGTGTGCGCGCGGGGGGGCTAGTACACAACACATGCCAGGTTTGTTTTAAAGGCCCAAAGAGTATCCTAACGAAGAGGCAAGCCTTTGCTTGTGGATCCCTAGTTGGGTCATGAAACATCTTTTAAGAAAAGCACCAAACTCAGAGAGCATCGAGGACCTATTATTATTAATTATTATTATTATGGATCATCGCACAGTCAGCCAGATGTTCAGACTGGATTTGGCGTTTTTGTCTACCTATCGAGTCCTTACCCAGGACCTGAGATAGGCAGATGTGGATGTTTGATGGTATTACAGGTATCGTCGCAGGATGGAAGCAGTTCCTAGTAAGGCCGCCTTTTGCAATTGACTAATAGCGAATTTGTCAATGCCAATGGTGTTCAAGTGGTGCTCCAGTTGTTTTGGGATTGCACCCAAGGAGCCTATGACTATTGGTACTACCCTTGCTGGCTTTTGCCACAGTCTTTCTATTTCTATTTGTAGATCTTTGTATTTTGTTATCTTCTCCAGTTCTTTCTCTTCTATTCTGTTGTCTCCAGGCACTGCCACGTCCACTATCCAGACTTTTTTGTCTTTCTTATCGACAATTGTTAAGTCTGGGGTGTTATGTTGCAGGTGCTTGTCTGTTTGAATTCTGAAGTCCCAGAGCAGTTTAATTTTATCATTTTCTATGACTTTCTCTATTTTATGATCCCACCAGTTTGTGCTTACAGGCAAATTATATTTTTTGCAGATCTTCCAATGCACCATTGTTGCTACTTTGTCATGCCGCTGCTTGTAGTCAGTCTGTGCAATCTTCTTGCAACAGCTTACCAGGTGGTCCACTGTTTCTTCAGCTTCTTTGCATAGGCGACACTTACTGTCTGTTGCTGTCTTCTCAATTTTGACTTTATATGCATTTGTCCTTAAGGCTTGGTCTTGTGCAGCCAGAATTAGTCCCTCGGTCTCCTTCTTCAATTTTCCTGCTCTTAGCCATTGCCAGGTCTTGTTATTATCTGTTTTCCCAGCTATTTTTTTTAATGTATTGGCCATGTAGTGCTTTGTCTTCCCATGCCTCTATTCTGTTCTTCATTTGGTCTTTCTTGTAGGCCCGTTTGGTCTCTCCAGTAGTTAGTAAGCCTTCCTGATATACTAATTTCAGTGCATCTTCATCATTGTTCTTCAGATATTCTTCCAAAGCCATTTTTTCTTCTTCAACCATCTGATGTACTTGTAGCATTCCACGCCCACCTTTTTGCCTTGGTAGATAAAGTCTATCAATGTCACTGCGTGGATGAAGGGCGTGATTCATTGTCATTATTTTTCTGGTCTGCCTATCCATTGCTTTTAGTTCTGCTTGAGTCCAGTCCACTATTCCAGCTGTGTACCTAATAACTGGGATTGCCCAGGGGTTGATTGCCTTTATGGTATTTCCTCCATTGAGTTTGGATTTTAAGATCTTCTTCACTCTCTTCATGTATTCACCTCTAATCTTTTTCTTGACTTCAGTGTGCTTGATGTTGTCAGCTTGAAGATACCCAAGTATTTGTAGTACTCTTCCTCATCCAGACTCTTAATGTTATTTTCGTGGGGCATCTTGATTCCTTCAGTTTTCACTATTTTTCCTTGTTTGATAGTAAGTGTGTCACATTTGTCCAAGCCAAACTCCATTACAATATCTTGGCTATATATACGGACAGTGTTGAGCAGTGATTCTATTTCAGATGATGTTTTTCCATACAGCTTCAGATCATCCATGTAAAGGAGATGGGATAGTCTGGTAGATGTTTTTGATGTTTGATAGCCATGTCCTGAGTTATTCAGTATTGTTGATAGAGGAAACGGTGCAATAACAAATAGTAATGGTGACAGTGAATCTCCTTGAAATATTTCTCTCTTATTATTATTATTATGGATCATCGCACAGTCAGCCAGATGTTCAGACTGGATTTGGCATTTTGTCTACCTATCGAGTCCTTACCCATGACCTGATTATTATTATTATTATTATTATTAGTAGTAGTAGTAGTAGTAGTATTAGTATTATTAGTATTCTATTAGTAGTAGTATTAGTGTTATATTATTAGTAGTATTAGCAGTATTAGTAGTAGTATTAGTAGTGGTATTAGTATTCTTATATTATTATTATTATTATAGTAGTATCAGTATTATATTATTATTATCATGATCATAATCATTATCATTATCATCATCATTATTATTATTATTCCTCCTTCTCCTACACTCCACAAACCCCATACCCTTCTAGCCCTGATGATGTTCCCTAGTTGGCTCATGAAACGTCTGCAAGGAAACCACCCAGCGCAGAGACCACCAAGGACCCCTTATTTCAACCCTGAGTTACAAAGATTCTCCTTTATTGATTGAAAGCTGCCGTTCTCCAAGAGAGAGCTCTCTGGGCATGTGCAGACGGCTGATCTCATCTCCCCCTCCCCCCCTCCAAGCTCTGCCTATTGGAAAGCAAGTCCAGAAGCCCCTTGGCCCCCTTTATTGGCTTGGAAACCTCTCCGGGGCTCAGTTGGGTGCCTTCAGCGTAGCTCGAGATGGGCGTGGTCCGGCGCAGCGAAGCGCAGACCCGGAGGCTCCCTAGAGGTCATCCAGCCTCACCCGCTCCCCAGCCTCCGCCGGGAGACTCACCTGCCGCCCCTCCTCACCTGTGCAGCTGAGCGCCGGCCTCCGCCTCCAGCTGAGCCCAGAGCCGCTTGGCTTCGGCCATGAGGGCCAGGTAGATGTCCTGCGGGTAGGCGCTGCGGCTGATCCGGCTTTGGCCGTGGGAGCTTCCGCGGGTGTGGGGCAGCGGGAACTGCGGGGGCGAGGAGCGGAGGTCGTCTCCGGACACTTTCCGGGAGGGAGGCTGCAGGAGGCTGCCCTCCCGCCCCGTAGCCCCCCTCCCCCGGCTTGCCCACCCAGGCTCCAGCCCCCTCCCCCCTCCCGGGCTCGGCCCGGCCAGCGCTGCAGGCAGGAGTCCGTCCGGGCAGGGGCGCCGCTACCTGGTCCAGCAGGAGGGTCTTCAGCCGGCGGCGGGCCAGCTGGTAGGCAGCGCAGGAGCCCTGGATCCCGGCGCCCAGCACCAGGGCGTCGAAGGGCCGGCCGTCCCCCCCGGCAGCCATGGCTCCTCCGCCGCTCTCCTCCCCGGGACGGGGGCGGGGGGGGCGAGGCAAAGTCCAGCGGGCTTGGACCCCGGCCCAGGTCCTCCCCCGCTTGGCCGGAGGGGCACCGTCGGGTGAATCGCGAGGGCCGAAGCAAGACAACGAAGGATCCTGGCTCAGCTGAAAGTGGGGTGGGGGTTTTTTGGGGGGGGTGGGGGTTTTTTGGGGTGGGGGCGTCGGGACTTCTTCCCCGGTTCTTCCTCAAACTCAGCAGCAGCTCAGCAGCCTCAGGGAGAGAAGAAGCAAAAGGGAACTCGGGGCGGGGGGGGAGGGGGGGAGAAACTTTCTAAGAGTGAGAACCGTTTTTGCCTCCAGACGTTGTGGATGCTTCAACTTCTGGAGGCTTTAAAGAAGAGACTGGACAATCCCTTGTCTGGAATGGGATAGGATAGGGTCTCCGGCTTGAGCAGGGGGCTGGACTGGATGACCTCGGAGGTCCCCTTCCAACTCTAGGATTCAAGGATTCAAGGAGGGAGGGAGGGAGGAAAGGAATGGGAGGGAGGGAGGAATGGAGGGGCTAGAGGAAGGGAGGGAGGAAGGGGCTGGGAGGGAGGGAGGAAGAAAGGAAGGAAGGAAGGAAGGAAGGAAGGAAGGAAGGAAGGAAGGAAGGAAGGAAGGAAGGGGATGGGAGGCAGGGAGGAAGGAAAGGAAGGAAGGAAGGGGCTGGGAGGGAGGGAGGAAGCAAGGAAGAATAGCTTTGGAGAATAGCTTGACTCCTTCTTCTTTGGGGCAGCCCCTGAGATACTGGAACACTGTTATCATGTTCTCCCCTTGTCCTTCTCTTCATCAAACTAGACATGCCCAATTCTAGCAACCGTTCTTTGTATGTTTTAGCCTCCAGTCCCCTAATCATCTTTGTTGCTCTTTATTTACTGGACATATTTTTAAATATTTTCTGAAGAATTAACCAGTGGAACAGCTTGCCTCCAGATGTTGTGGGTGCCCCATCCCTGGAGGTTTTAAAGAAGAGATTGGATAACAGGGGTTTCTGGTATAGGGTTTCCTGCCTGAGCAGGGGGTTGGACTAGAAGACCTCCAAGGTCCCGGGGGGGGGGGGTTCATGCCACCTTCTGACTTTTCAAGTCTACGGGGGGGGGGGAAGCAGATTCACTTATCAACTGCGTGATAACTTAATAACTGTGGTCTTTTGCTTAAGGACAACACGGTTTGGTTAACAACCAGGGTGGATCTGCTTAACCAGCATTGTCCCCCCCCTTTTTTTTGCCACGGTGGTTAAGCCAGTCACCGCCGTTTTGAAGCGAACCGTGTGGTCCTTAAGCAGATCGGGCTTCCCTGGTTGACTTTGCTTGTGGGAACGGGCTGGAAAGTGAGGTGGGGATCCCCTCACCCTGGGGTGCTACAGCTGGACACAAGCCAGGTGCCCAGCACCCCAATCGGGGTCCCTTGTCAGTGCGAGAACGGCTCAAAAGCCCCTCTTTCCAGTTTTTTTTTCCCCTCTCTCTTTCTCTAATGAGCCAAACTCCAATTTGAGTTAACGCACAACACACACACACACACACACACACACACACACACAGAGAGAGAGAGAGAGAGAGAGAGAAAGAGAGAGAGAGAGACTGGCATAAAAGAGCAGGTGGTTCCCAGGCCAATTCTGCAAGCCCCTTCCCACGCAGGAGCCTAATCCTGCTTCAGGGTTTGCGTTCTCTCTGGCTGCCTGGGCGTGTGTGTGTGTGTGTGTGTGTGTGTGTGTGTGTGTGTGTGTGTGTGAATTCATTCCAGGGGTCTTTGGGGGCGGCTTTCACCGTGTGTGTTGAACGTGGCAGAGCCGTGGCCTCAGCAAACGGTGCCCACCTGTTCACAATCCTCCGGTTATATTTGTGGCCTGGCTGTTTTTCATTTCTCCTCCTTCGCCTTCTCCTCCTCCCTTCCTCCTCCTCCCCTTCCCCCCTTCCCTTCCTCCTCCTCCTCCTCTTCCCCTCCTCCACCCTTTCTCCTCCCTTCCCTTCCCCTCTTCCTCTTCTTCTCCTCCTTCTCTTCTTTCTCCTCCTCCCCATTTCCCCTTCTCCTCTTCCCCTTCCCCTTCCCCCTCTTGCTCCCCTCCCCTTCCCCCCTCCCCTTGCCCTTCTCCCCCTCCTCCTTTCTCCTCCCTTCCCCTCTTCTCCTCCTTCTCTTCCTCCCCTTTTCCCCTACTCCTCCTCCCCTTCCCTTTCTCCTCCTCCTCTTCCTCCTCTTCCCCCTTCCCTTCCCTTCCTCTTCTTCTTCTTCTCCTCCTCCATCTCTTCTTTCTCCTCCTCCCCATTTCCCCTTCTCCTCTTCCTCCTTCCCCTTCCCCTTCCCCCTCTTCCTCCCCTCCCCTTCCCCCCTCCCCTTGCCCTCCTCCCCTTGCCCTCCTTCACCTCCTCCCTTTCTCCTCCCTTCCCCTCTTCTCCTCCTTCTCTTTCTCTTCCTCCCCTTTTCCCCTACTCCTCCTCCCCTTCCCTTTCTCCTCCTCCTCTTCCTCCTCCTCCCCTTCCCCTCCTCTTCCTCTTCCTTCTTTCTCCTCCTCCCCATTTCCCCTTCTCCTCTTCCTCCTCCCCATTTCCCCTTCTCTTCCTCCTCCCCATTTCCCCTTCTCCTCTTCCTCCTCCTCATTTCCCCTTCTCCTCTTCCTCCTTCCCCTTCCCCCCTCCCCTTGCCCTCCTCCACCTCCTCCCTTTCTCCTCCCTTCCCCTCTTCTCTTTCTCTTCCTCCCCTTTTCCCCTACTACTCCTCCCCTTCCCTTTCTCCTCCTCCTCTTCCTCCTCCTCCCCCTTCCCTTCCCCACCTCCTCCCTTCCCCTCCTCTTCTCTTCTTTCTCCTCCTCCCCTTCCCCTTCTCTCCTCTTCCTCTTCCTCTCCCTCCAACGTCCCCTTCTTCTCCTCTTCCTCCCATTCTTCCTCCTCCCCTTCCCCTCCTCTTCTCCTCCTCCCCTTCCCCCTCCTGCCCCTCCTCTCTCATGCCTAGAAGGGGGGGGCAGGGGGCCAATTACCACTCTAGGCAATACACTTAACACCAACCGACAGTCATTCATAGCCCCCTCCCTTTGATGAAGGTTCTTTTTTCCCTCCCATCAAATAATCCAGACTTCCCATTTCTCAAAATAATCAGGAAAGCCTCAACCCACAACCCTTTTCACGCCATTGAAGCATGCGGGGGAGGGAACCTGGGGAGCCCTTTGGACCCCCTTTTTTTTGCATGGGAAACTCCGGATCACTGAGAGAGGCTTCCGCAATCTCCGTCGGCAGTCCATCGGGGGAAGGCTCTGGATTTTGGGTCAACACTTTGCTCGAAAGCACTAAAGTGGAGATCAGGACATTTTATTGAGATGTTTTGTTTATTTTCTAGAATTAAAGCCAAGCTGTGCTCTCAGAGGAACAAGGAGAAAAACCTGGGTTTAATTCTAGCCAATAAGCTTCAATGATGTCCCATCCTCCAGTTCTGTACCCTACAACATCAGCTGGGAGGGGCCTTACCTGCCTTCAGCCCAGATCCAGTTGGGAGTAGTGATTATATTATCTCTCTCCACCCCTCTATCTATCTATCTATCTATCTATCTATCTATCTATCTATCTATCTATCTATCTATCTATCCCTCTCTCTCTCCTATCTGTCATCCATCCCTTTATCTTTTTACATCTCCCTCCCTCCCTCCCTCTCTTCTACCTATCTACCTACCTACCTACCTACCTGTCTGTCTGTCTGTCTAGCTATCTCTATCTATCTGTCTATCTATCTATCTATCTATCTATCTATCTATCTATCTATCTATCTATCTATCTATCTATCTCTGTATGTATCTCTATCTCTATCTATCTCTATCTCATCTCTCCATAGCTATCTATCTATCTATCTATCTATCTATCTATCTATCTATCTATCTATCATTCTGTCTATTTCTGTATGTATCTCTATCTATCTCTCTATATCTATCTCTATCTCTATCTCATCTCTCTATTATCTATCTATCTATCTATCTATCTATCTATCTATCATCTATCTATCTATCTATCTATCCTTATTCATCTATCTATTATTCATCTATCTATTCTTATTCATCTATCTATTATTCATCTACTGTATCTATCTCTATATAATGTCATTGTGTGGAAAATAGGAAGAAGGATTGGGTATGTTTGCCTGAGTTACTTATAAAAATGATAAAGGTGGTATATAGATATATTCAGAACTTTTTGTGGCTGACAAAGAGTTAGTGGGAGACTAGTATAGGTATTTCAAGTTCTTTAGCTCTCATCAGCTAGTCATACCCCCTCTGGGATTCGAACCTGGGAAGCTTGCTTGTTAATACAACTACCTAACATGCAAGCTTGAAATAGCTATACTAGTCTCCCACTAACTCTTTGTCAGCCACAAATATTTTTTTTTGAATTTACAGTGTTCACACTACGTGAGGTCTGCCTGCAAAACATGCTCCTAGATTGGAGCGAAATGCAGAACAGACTGATTTATCCTATACTTGGTAGACCGGGTGCTCTAGCCAGCACACACACACACACACACTCACACACACAGAGACACACACAGAGAGAGAGATGGATGGATGATAGCTAATACAGATAGATAGATGATAGATTGATTGATAACTAGAGATAGCTAGATGATAGACAACAACAACAACAATAATAGTTGGAAGGGACCTTGGAGGTCATCTAGTCCAACCCCTGCTTAGACAGGAAACCCTACACCATTTCAGACAAACGGCTGTCCAGTCTCTTCTTAAAAACTTCCAGTGTTGGAGCATTTACTGCTTCTGGAGGCAAGCTGTTCCACTGATTAATTGTTCTCACTGTCAGGAAGTTTCTCCTTAGTTCTAGGTTGCTTCTCTCCTTGATGTGTTTCCATCCGCTGCTTCTTGTCCTGCCTTCAGACAGAATGATGGATAGACAGAGAGAGAGACAGGTATAGAAACGAACTTCCTTCCATGCCTGGCTCATAGTCTCCTGTCTCCGGGTCCCATACAATAGCCACAACCCCACACCGACCCACATCTTACAGAGCTGGGGGGGGGGGGATAAGGCAGTTTTCCAGAGGGGCAAAATCAGAGCTGGTATGTGTGTGGGTCTGCGGTGCAATTCAAAGATTCCAAAGTAAGAAAACAATTAGAAGGGAATGAAAATGGATGCTACTCAGAGTAATGGCTGAAAGGCACAGATTATTCCCCCCCCCCACTCTCCTTTCCTCCCTCTCTCACCCCCCCATCTACATATCTTGATCCACGGGCTGTCAAAGTGGAGGAATTAGATGACAATCTGCATAATGAGAGGATCTGGAGAAGCAGACGAGCCCGCAGGCACTGAAGTAAAAAAAAAAAAAAAGGCCTCCATTTCCGTGATTTATGGGGTCTTAAATCCCAAAGAACCACATCATTTGCACCATTGTATATCTTAACTCCGTTGCTTAAGAAACAGCTAAGAATCAACTAAGAGCCCCCAATGAAATGTAAATAGTTTAGTTGTGCCGCTCGCTCTGAGAAAAAGGAGGGGAGAAGCCCCCCCTTTTTTTTCAGAGAGGGAAGTAGGAAATTCCTGCAGACTCAATTGGTTTAAATGTAAGCAACGGATACATCTCTCGAACAAGCGAGGGTCAATTTGACTGTGAAATCGCTCTTGATAGAGAGAGAGAGAGAAAAAAAGTGGATTAAGGATGATTAAATTTCTGGAAGTCTCACCTGAGTTGCCCGCAAATAACCCCAATCACAGAACAGGTCAATTGCAGTCTTTATCTCTTTTTTTTTTTCCTCCCCCCCCCCTTTTTTTTTTAAAAAACAAGTCTTGCATTTTGCTGAAGGAGGAATTATTCCAAGAGAGGATTTCAGGGTAGCAATTACTGAACCCACGAGAGATGGGGGGTTGGTAGTGGTGGTGGAAAACTCTTCTGCTCTGATTGCAGATCAAATCAGAGCGCAGAATTAATGCAGGTAATGGATCACCCAAGCACTGCAGACAGGGGCTGAATTTCCAGTCTGCCAGAGTTGGTTGCGTTGTTGTCCCAAAAGACCTCGGCGCGAAGCCCTCTGGATCTGGCAGACATCCTGGATGGAGAAACAGGAAGCTAGCAGGGCCAGGAGTTCTGGGAATTGCTCTTGACCACGTCTCCCAAGTCCTGGATTCAGTGTTTCTCAACCTCAGCAACTTCAGGATGAATGGACTTCCACTCCCAGAATTCCCCAGCCAGGATGCTTTAAGAAGGGTGGGCTTCCACTCCCAGAATTCCCCAGCCAGCCTGCTTTAAGAGGGGTGGACTTCCACTCCCAGAATTCCCCAGCCAGCCTGCTTTAAGAGGAGTGGGCTTCCACTCCCAGAATCCCCCAGCCAGCCTGCTTTAAGAGGGGTGGGCTTCCCCTCCCAGAATTCCCCAGCCAGCCTGCTTTAAGAGGGGTGGGTTTTATTTCCCAGAATCCCCCAGCCAGCCATTCTTTAAGAGGGGTGGACTTCCACTCCCAGAATCCCCCAGCCAGCCTGCTTTAAGAGGGGAGGACTTCCACTCCCAGAATCCCCCAGCCAGGATGCTTTAAGAAGGGTGGGCTTCCACTCCCAGAATCCCCCAGCCAGCCTGCTTTAAAAGGGGTGGACTTTGACTCCAGAATTCTGGCTAATTCTGAGAATCGAAATCCATGCATCTTTAAGTTGCTAAAGTGACGAAAAACTCTACCTTGGTAACTGCTAACCTGGACCTCCCATATCAAAATAACGTTAATATACAGTATGGAGTTTGGTAAGCATCTGATTACTTCCGGTGCTCATCCTTCCGTCCAGGAAATGGGCAGAGAGGACAAACAACCACATTCCCTTCCTGATGTTCCAGCATAAATGCCACGAACTCCACAATTTGCAGAAGTCACTTTGCCTTCCTGAGGTGATTCGGTTTCGTTTCATTCGCCTTGTCTCCTGCCACCGGTTACTTGAAGACTTGGCAATAGGTTCCTTCAGAACAGAACGGAATAACAGAGTGGAAAGGGGTCTCAGAGATCCTCTAGTCCAATCCCCTGCTCGAGCAGGAGACCCCATTCCAGACGGTGTCCAACCTTGGGCACTTTATGGCGTGTGGACTTCAACTCCCAGAATTCCTGAGCCAGCATGGGGGAACTATGGCCTCCTTGATGATTGTGGACTTCAACTCCCAGAATTCCTCAGCCAGCATGGGGGAATTATGGCCCCCTCGTGACTTCTGGACTTCAACTCCCAGAATTCCTGAGCCAGCATGGGGGAACTATGGATCCCTTCATGACTCGTGGACTTCAACTCCCAGAATTCCTCAGCCAGCATGGGGGAACTATGGTCCCCTCATGACTGGTGGACTTCAACTCCCAGAATTCCTGAGCCAGCATGGGGGAACAATGGCCCCTTCATGACTCGTGACTTCAACTCCCAGAATTCCTGAGCCAGCATGGGGGAACTATGGCCCCCTTCATGACTGGTGGACTTCAACTCCCAGAATTCCTCAGCCAGCATGGGGGAACTATGGCCCCTTCGTGACTGGTGGACTTCAACTCCCAGAATTCCTGAGCCAGCATGGGGGAATTATGGCCCCTTCATGACTCGTGGACTTCAACTCCCAGAATTCCTCAGCCAGCATGGGGGAACTATGGCCCCCTTCATGACTTGTGGACTTCAACTCCCAGAATTCCTGAGCCAGCATGGGGGAACTCTGCCTTCTGCTGGCGTTTCATCACTTCCTCTAGTTTTAAAACATAGTTCACCCTAATTTCCGGGACTCAATGTTGCTTTTGGGAATTCTCGCACTCGTTCCGCAATTAAAACCGTCATTCCATTATTGTTTCTGAGATGTTTCTTTGCTGCTCTTCCATGTCTTTTGTTCCCTCTTTCTTTGTGTCTCCTTTCCCTACCATCTTTGCCTGCTGTCTTTTTATCTGTTCACATTGGCATAAACGATTCCTTGATTTCTATTATTTTCCTAAATAAATCTCTTTTCTTTCCCCGTTCGGCAGCGGCTCTTAGTTTCTTTGCACTGCTTATTTCGAAAGAATTCCGGGTTCATCTTCTGGAATTCAGCATCTCGTGACAATATGGGTCGTCCTCAACTTACAACGGTTTGTTTAGTGACAGTTCAAGGTTACAAGGGCGCTGAACAAAGTGACTTATGACCGTTTTTCACACTTAATGACCGTTGCAGCATTGCCGTGGTCACATGAACAAAATTCAGGCAGTTGACAAATGGCGTGTATTTACGACCGTTGTGTCCCAGGGCCATGTGATGAAAGTCAACAGAGTTATTTTGGGCCAATCACCAGGAGACGGTGAGTTCTAGTCCCGCCTTCAGCATAAATAATAGCTAGTGATTTGGGCCAATCACCAAGAAACGGTGAGTTCTAATCCCGCCTTCGCATGAATAGTGGCTAGTGACTTTGGGCCAATCAGCAGGAGACGATGATTTCTAGTCCCACCTTCGCATGAATAGTGGCTAGTGACTTTGGGCCAATCACCAGGAGACGGTGAGTTCTAGTCCCGCCTTTGCATGAATAGTGGCTAGTGACTTTGGGCCAATCAGCAGAAGACGGTGATTTCTAGTCCCGCCTTCGGCATAAATAGTGGCTAGTGACTTTGGGCCAATCACCAGGAGACGGTGAGTTCTAGTCCCGGCTTCGCATGAATAGTGGCTAGTGACTTTGGGCCAATCACCAGGAGATGGTGATTTCTAGTCCCGCCTTCGGCATAAATAGTGTCTAGAGACTTTGGGCCAATCACCAGGAGATGGTGAGTTCTAGTCCCGCCTTCGCATGAATAGTGGCTAGTGACTTTGGGCCAATCAGCAGAAGATGGTGATTTCTGGTCCCGCCTTAGGCATAAATAGTGGCTAGTGACTTTGGGCCAATCACCAGGAGACGGTGAGTTCTAGTCCCGGCTTAGGGGAAAATAGGAGGAATGAGTATTACATATGTTTGCCACTTCGAGTTCCTTATACTGTGTTTCCCCCAAAATAAGACCCAACTGGCAAATAAGCCCTATCCTGATTTTTTCAGAATGCTCATAATATAAGCCCCACCCCAAAAATAAGCCCCAGTTAAGATCCTCAGCCAGGATGCATTTAGTACCGTATTTCCCTGAATATAAGCCCTAACTGGAAAAGAAAGAGATCCAAATGCATCTTTTGGAGCAAAAATTAATATAAGACTCGGTTTTATTTTCATGGAAACACGGTGAAGCAACAAAGGCAGCATAAAAAAAATCTAATCAATTCACAAATGAAAATAAATAATACATCAAACAAAACTTTCGGCTGGCAGGGCCTAATCAACATCGCGGCGGGGGTGTGGGGAGTGCGTGGAGGTGAATAATAGCCAGTGTGGTGAAGGAAACGACATAGGCTCAGATTTACCCGCTTTTTAAAGGTTTGTGTCCCGTTTTCCCAAGTGAGCCTTGCATCAAAAAGTCAGAGGGGTTTTCAAAGAAGAACCACCTGCCTCCAGAAGCGGTGAATGCTCCAACACTGGGAGTTTTTAGGAAGAGACTGGACAGCCATTTGTCTGAAATGGTATAGGGTTTCCTGCCTGAGCAGGGGGTTGGACTAGATGACCTCCAAGGTCCCTTCCAACTTTATTATTATTATTAACAACCTGCTTGCAGAAATTATGAATGCTCCAACACTGGAAGCTTTTAAGAAGAGACTGGACAGCCACTTGTCTGAAATGGTGTAGGGTTTCCTGCCTGAGAGGGGGGTTGGACTAGATGACCTCCAAGGTCCCTTCCAACTTTATTATTATTACTATTATTATTACTATTATTATTATTATTAACAACCTGCCTCCAGAAGTTGTGAATGCTCCAACACTGGAGGCTTTTAAGAAGAGACTGGACAGCCACTTGTCTGAAATGGTGTAGGGTTTCCTGCCTGAGCAGGGGGTTGGACTAGATGACCTCCAAGGTCCCTTTCAACTTTATTATTATTGTTTTTGTTGTTGTTGTTGTTGTTATTATTATTATTATTATTATTATTATTATCAACCTGCTTGCAGAAGTTGTGAATGCTCCAACAATGGAAGTTTTTAAGAAGAGACTGGACAGCCATTTGTCCGAAATGGTGCAGGGTTCCCTGCCAGAGCAGGGGGTTGGACTAGATGACCTCTAAGGTCCCTTCCAACTTTATTATTATTATTATTATTATTACTATTACTACTATTATTACTATTATTATTATTAAGAATTGGCAGCACAAGTAGCCTCACCCCCAATGTATTTCTTTGTGGTTAGATTCGCACCCAAGACGTTGAGCCTGAGAAGATTCTCCCCCAGGCCTGTTCGAAGGCGGAGGGATGAAGCGGTGGGCACCTGACCACGAAGCCGAGGGTTTCCCGTGGGAATACAGGTAGTCCTCGACTTAACGGCCACAGTTCAGCCCGTTGTTAAGTGAGACATTCGTGAAGTGTTTTGTGCCCCATTTTACCGCCTTCCTGGCCCCTGTTCTTAAGTGCATCCCTTCTGTCGTGAAGTTAGTGACCCCGTCGTTAAGTGAATCCGGCTTTCCCCATTGGCTTTGCTTGTCAAGAGGTCACCAAAAGGGGTCACGTGACCCCAGGGGACGCTGCGACCGTCGTAAATGTGAGTCAGTTGTCAAGCGTTTGAATGTTGATCACGGAGAATGCTGCAACGGTCGTAAGTGTGAAAAAAAGTGTGAAAAATAGTCATCGGTCGCCTTTTTCGGCGCTGTTGTAACTTTGGTCACTAAATGAACTTTTTTTTAAAAGTCAGGGACTACCTGCACAGCTTATTCTCTCCCTCACACGGACACACACATACACAACACACCAATGTATAATCTCAGATGCTCTCTGAAAACCATGGGCCTTTTCATCTCTGCAGCCCCACCGCAAAATCCCTTTGATCCCACCGCCTCACTCTTCTCCAACTCTCTCTGATGAATTTTTTAAAAAGTCAAGGAAATAACGAGGAACGTCTTGCTGGCTCCTGCCAAGTGCCGAAGACCAGCAGCCCGCAACGGTGCCAGGACTGCCACTGAGAAATTGTTAGTCCTGTGCTGCATTAACAGAGGAACAGAATCAAGATCACGTGAAGGGTTAATACCACTTTACAAGGCCTTGGTAAGGCCACCCTTGGAATACGGCATCCAGTTTTGGTCACCACGATGTCAAAAAGATGCCGAGACTCTAGAAAGAGTGCAGAGAAGAGCAACAAAGATGATCAGGGGACTGGAGGCTAAAACATATGAAGAATGGGGATTGGGGATGGCCAGTCTAGAGAAAAGAAGGACTAGGGGTGACATGATAGCATATTCCAATATTTGAGGGGCTGCCACAAAGAAGAGGAGGGATCCATCTCTTTCCCAAAGTACCTGAAGGCAGGCCAAGAAACAACGGATGGAATAGAATAGAATAAAATAATATTGGAATAGAATAGAATAGAATAATATTAGAATAGAATAGAATAAGAATAGAATAAGAATAAGAATAGAATAGAATAAGAATAGAATAGAATAAGAATAGAATAGAATAGAATAGAATAATATTAGAATAGAATAGAATAGAATAGAATAGAATAGAATAGAATAATATTAGAATAGAATAGAATAGAATAGAATAATATTAGAATAGAATAGAATAGAATAAGAATAGAATAAGAATAGAATAGAATAGAATAGAATAATATTAGAATAGAATAGAATAGAATAATATTAGAATAGAATAGAATAGAATAAGAATAGAATAGAATAAGAATAGAATAGAATAGAATAGAATAATATTAGAATAGAATAGAATATTAGAATAGAATAGAATAAGAATAGAATAGAGTAAGAATAGAATAGAATAGAATAATATTAGAATAGAATAGAATAGAATAATATTAGAATAGAATAGAATAAGAATAGAATAGAATAGAATAATATTAGAATAGAATAGAATAGAATAATATTAGAATAGAATAGAATAAAATAGAATAATATTAGAATAGAATAGAATAGAATAGAATAATATTAGAATAGAATAGAATAGAATAAGAATAGAATAGAATAGAATAATATTAGAATAGAATAGAATAGAATAGAATAATATTAGAATAGAATAGAATAAGAATAAAAATAGAATAGAATAGAATAGAATAGAATAGAATAGAATAATATTAGAATAGAATAGAATAAGAATAGAATAAGAATAGAATAATATTAGAATAGAATAGAATAGAATAATATTAGAATAGAATAGAATAAAAATAGAATAGAACAAGAATAGAATTGAATAAGAATAGAATAGAATAGAATAATATTAGAATAGAATAGAATAGAATAGGACCTTGGAGGTCATCTAGTCCAGCCCCCCGCTCGAGCAGGAGAACCTATACCATCTCAGACAAGTGGCTGTCCAGTCTCTTCTTAAAAGCCTCCAGTGATGAAGCATTCACAACTTCTGGTGGCAAGCTGTTCCACTGGTTGATTGTCCTCACTGTTAGGAAGTTCCTCCTTAATTCTAGGTTGCTTCTCTCTTTGATCAGTCAAGGAGAGAAGGAACCTAGAATTAAGGAGACATTTCCTAACAGTGAGGACAATCAACCATGGAACTCCTTGCCTCCAGACATTGTGGATGCTCCAACAGTTTGAAGTTTTTAGGAAGAGACTGGACAGACTCCTCCTCCTCTCCACAATCCCTCCTCCCTTCTAGCACTGATAACATTCCCTAGTTGGGTCATGAAAGGTCTGCAAGAAAACATCCAAGCTTGGAGAGCACCAAGGGTCTCATAGATTCTTCTTCTTCTTCTTCTTCTTCTTCTTCTTCTTCTTCTTCTTCTTCTTCTTCTTCTTCTTCTTCTTCTTCTTCTTCTTCTTCTTCTTCTTCTCTTCTTCTTCTTTTCTTCTCTTCTTCTTCTTCTTCCTTCTCTTCTTCTTCTTCTTTTCTTCTCTTCTTCTTTTCTTCTCTTCTTTCTTCTTCTCCTCCTCCTCCTCCTCCTCCTCCTCCCTTCTAGCATCTTCTTCTTCTTCTTCTTCTTCTTCTTCTTCTTCTTCTTCTTCTTCTTCTTCTTCTTCTTCTTCTTCTTCTTCTTCTTCTTCTTCTTCTCCTTCTCCTTCTCCTTCTCCTTCTTCTCCTCCTCCTCCTCCTCCTCCTCCTCCTCCTCCTCCTCCTCCTCCCTTCTAGCACTGATAACATTCCCTAGTTGGGTCATGAAATGTCTGCAAGAAAACATCCAAGCTCGGAGAGCACCGAGGACCCCATAGATGATGATTCTTCTTCCTCCTCAACCTCCTCCTCCTCCTCCTCCTCCTCCTCCTCCCTTCTAGCACTGATAACATTCCCTAGTTGGGTCATGAAACGTCTGCAAGAGAACATCCAAGCTCAGAGAGCACCAATGACACCCCACCACCAGCAGCCAAAGGGCTGATTGTCCAGCTGCTGGGAGGCATCCGGGAGTGAGCTGTGCCCAGGGACCAGCATTCAAATATCGGTGACCCTTGGTTGAATATCCACGAAGGAGCCCTGTTGCCTTCTGCCAAGGATTCTGGGTCAGGAGTTGTGCAACTGAAGGGGACCAGGTTGGGCCACCTGTTCCTCTCTTGGGACACACACACACACACACACACACACACACACACACACACGTTTCTTTCAGGTTTCTCTCTACCAAATGCATTTCTAATCAGGAAAAGTAGCTTTTGTGGTCTCTCCTGCCTCTCCCCCCCCCCCCGGCAAAAGCAGCCCCCCACATACATGCCTTTATACCTATTGCTGCAAAAAAAAAAAAAAAAAACTAGATTTATCACAATTCCACATCTCTGTGATACTATGATTAGGATTAATTGCTTGCTCTCCCACGGGAGGGTGGTGGTGGTGAATCTTAAAAATACACCCCCAGCCATATTTCTGGGCTGACTGTATACTGATGCCATTTCATTCTCTCCTTCCCACCCACCCCCATGCTCCATACTTCTAACATCTGCAAGGCTGGCAGAAACTGCACGCACAAAAAAAATGCATTTATTTTCCAGGGAGGAGGAGGGGAAGGGGGGAGGAGGAGGAGGAGGAGGAGGAGGAGGAGGAGGAGGAGGAGGAGGAGGAGGAGGAGGAGAACCTGTTGAATTTCCACTTGGCACACCGTTCCTACGGCAGATCTGTGGGGGTGGGTGGGTAAGAAGGGGGGGGACGTGGGGGCCAAAAAAGAGAGGCTACTTTGCATTCAGGGAAGGTTTGATTTCCAAATGGCCCAGTCTCCCCTCTCCCCTTTCTTAAATCTTTCCTCCCCTGGCTATTTTTACAGCAAAGCTTCTGGCTTAACCCCAGATTTTCTGCTACAACTGGAAGCGGCTTTGAAGAGTCCATAAGCATTTGTCTCTCTCCTTGGGGCTTCAGGACAGGCAGACAGCTCCATCGGGAAGACCCTCTTAAGGGGGGCACATTGTGCGAGTCCTGATCAAACACCGCTTACTTTTATTCCTCACTCTCCCCTCCTCCTGGAAATAATAATAATAATAATAATAAAAATAATAATAATCAAATGTGCCACACTTACTATCAAACAAGGAAAAATAGTGAAAACTGAAGGAATCAAGATGCCCCACGAAAATAACATTAAGAGTCTGGATGAGGAAGATTACTACAAATACTTGGGTATCCTTCAAGCTGACAACATCAAGCACACTGAAGTCAAGAAAAAGATTAGAGGTGAATACATCAAGAGAGTGAAGAAGATCTTAAAGTCCAAACTCAATGGAGGGAATACCATAAAGGCAATCAACACCTGGGCAATCCCAGTCATTAGGTACACAGCTGGAATAGTGGACTGGACTCAAGCAGAACTAAAAGCAATGGATAGGCAGACCAAAAAAATAATGACAATGAATCATGCCCTTCATCCACGCAGTGACATTGACAGACTTTATCTACCAAGGCAAACAGGTGGGCGTGGAATGCTACAAGTACATCAGATGGTTGAAGAAGAAAAAATGGCTTTGGAAGAATATCTGAAGAACAATGATGAAGATGCACTGAAATTAGTATATCAGGAAGGCTTACTAACTACTGGAGAGACCAACTGGCCTACAAGAAAGACCAAATGAAGAACAGAATAGAGGCATGGGAAGACAAAGCACTACATGGCCAATACATGAAAAAAAATAACTGGGAAAGCAGATAATAATAAAACCTGGCAATGGCTAAGAGCAGGAAAATTGAAGAAAGAGACCGAGGGACTAATTCTGGCTGCACAAGACCAAGCCTTAAGGACAAATGCATACAAGTCAAAATTGAGAAGACAGCAACAGACAGTAAGTGCCGCCTATGCAAAGAAGCTGAAGAAACAGTGGACCACTTGGTAAGCTGTTGCAAGAAGATTGCACAGACTGATTACAAGCAGCGACATGACAAAGTAGCAACAATGGTGAATTGGAAGATCTGCAAAAAATATCATTTGCCTGTAAGCAAAAACTGGTGGGATCAAAAAATAGAGAAAGTCATAGAAAATGATAAAATTAAACTGCTCTGGGACTTCAGAATTCAAACAGACAAGCACCTGCAACATAACACCCCAGACTTAACAATTGTCGATAAGGAAGACAAAAAAGTCTGGATAGTGGATGTGGCAGTGCCTGGAGATAGCAGAATAGAAGAGAAAGAACTGGAGAAGATAACAAAATACAAAGACCTACAATTAGAAATAGAAAGACTGTGGCAAAAGCAAGCAAGGGTAGTACCAATAGTAATAGGCTCCTTGGGTGCAATCCCAAAACAACTGGAGCACCACTTGAACACCCTTGGCATTGACAAATTTGCTATTAGTCAATTGCAAAAGGCGGCCTTACTAGGAACTGCTTCCATCCTGCGACGATACCTGTAATACCATCAAACATCCACATCTGCCTATCCCAGGTCCTGGGTAAGGACTCGATAGGTAGACAAAATGCCAAATCCAGTCTGAACATCTGGCTGACTGTGCGATGATCCATAATAATAATAATAAATGAAACAAGAATAGAATAGAATAGAATAGAATAGAATAGAATAGAATAGAATAGAATAGAATAGAAATATAGAATAGAATCACTGAAGCAGTAGGTATGAACTTAAATGGACTCCAGAAGATGGTAGAGGACAGGAAGACTTGGAGGAACATTGTCTATGGGGTCGCGATGGGTCGGACACGACTTCGCAATTAACAACAACAACAACAAATAGAATAGAATAGAACGGAAGAAGAATAGAATAGAATAGAATAGAATAGAATAGAATAGAATAGAATAGAATAGAATAGAATATAGTATAGACTAGAGTAGACTAGACTGGACTGGACTGGAATGGAATGGAATGGAATGGAACGGAACGGAAAAGAACAGAATATAGAATAGAATAGAATATAGACCGGACTGGACTAGACTAGACTGGACTGGATTGAACTGAAATGGAATTGAACAAAATAGAATAGAATATAGAATAGATTAAAATATAGACAAGACTAGACTAGACTGGACTGGAACGGAACAGAACAGAATAGAATATAGACTAAACTAGATTAGACTGGACTGGACTGGAACAGAATGGAACAGAACAGAATAGAATATAGAATAGAATAGAATAGAATAGAATAGAATAGAATAGAATAGAATAGAATAGAATAGAATAAAGATGACTGGACTGGACTGAAATGAACTGGAATGGAACAGAATGAAATAGAATAGAATATAGAATAGATTAAAATATAGACAAGACTAGACTGGACTGGACTAGTCTGGAACAGAACAGAACGGAGCAGAATAGAATATAGACTAGACTAGATTAGACTAGACTAAACTGGAATGGAATGGACTGGAATGGAACAGAATCGAATATAGACTAGTCTAGAATAGAATGGAAGAGAAGTGCAGAACAGAGCAGAGCAGAGAAGATAATTAGTCTATAACATTTAGAGTTACTTCTTTAAAACCCGTGCTCTTAAAAAGACTATTCCACGCTTGTGCTTAAAACATAAAATCCTAGGGCTGAAAGGGACCTTAGTCCAACCCCCTGCAGGAGACCTTGTTCCGTACTTAAAGGGCAAAAGATAGTAATAGTAATAGTAGTAAAGTCGGAAGGGACCTTGGAGGTCATCTAGTCCAACCCCCTGCTCAGGCAGGAAACCCTACACCATTTCAGACCAATGGGTGTCCGGTCTCTTCTTAAAAACTTCCAGTGTTGGAGCATTCACCGCTTCTGGATGCAGGTGGTTCCACTGGTTAATTGTTCTGACTGTCAGGAAGTTTCTCCTTAGTTCCAGGTTGCTTCTCTCCTTGATGAGTTTCCCTCCGTTGCTCCTTGTCCTGCCTTCAGGCGCTTTGGAGAAGAACTTGACTCCCTCTTCTTTGGGGCAGCCCCTGAGATGTCAAATAAGGCCTTAAGTACAGGTCATGCACAACTTACAACAATTCCTTGAGTCACCATTTGAAGTTACAACGGCACGGAAAAGAAGTGACATATGATCGTTTCTCACATTCACGACCGTTGGTCACCTGATCAAAACTCAGATGCTTGGCAACTTTGTGCATTTGTGACGGTTACAGCATTCCGGGGTTATGTGACCCTCTTTTGTGCGTTTCTGACCCACAAAGCCAATGGGGAGCAAAGCTGGATTCACTTAATAACCGTGTTGCTAACTTAACAACTGCAACGATCCACTTAACAACTGTGGCCGAAAGGGTCATAAAGTGGGGCAAAATTCACTTAACAACTGACTTGCTTAGCAATGGAAACGCTGCCCTTCATTGTGCTTTTAAGTCAGATGCTGACTTCCTGTATCCTTAAAACCCCAAAGCTGTTTTTCTCCAAAGTCAGCTGGATTTTCTCCGTTTTTTTTTTCTTTGAAAACTTGTGCTTCTCATCCAAGAAGCTTCTTCAGTTCAACAACCAGGTTTAGGGAGCGCCCAGGACCCCACAGTTCGAATCCTGAGCTACCAATGGCCTCTTCTGTTGGAACCCCTGCTTGACACCAGACCCCAAGAAGGCAAACTGACTGTTGTTAGGTGAAGGGAAGACCAGCCCAGATTTGAGAAAGGGAGGGAGGGAGAGAGGGAGGAAGGGAGGGAGGGAGGAGGGAGGGAAGGAAGGAAAGGAGGGAGAGTGGAAGGAAGGAAGGAAGGAAGGAAGGAAGGAAGGCAAGCAACCAGAAGGGAGGGAGGGAGGAGGGAAGGAAGGAAGCAGAAAGGGGGTAAGGAGCAAGGAAGGAAGAAAGGAAGGAAGGAAAGGTGGGAGGGTGGAAGGAAGGAAGGAAGGCAGGAAAGCAGGAAGGGAGGAATAGAGAGAGGGAGAGAGGAAAGAAGGAAAGGAGGGAGGGAGGGAAGGAAGGAAGAAAGGAAAGAAGGAACAAAGAAGAAAGGCGGGAGGAAGGAAGGAGGGAGGAGGGACGGACAGAGGAAGGAAAGCAGGAAGGGAGAGAGAGAAAGGAAGGGAAGGAAGAAAGGAAGGAAAAGAGGGAGAGCGGAAGGAAGGAAGCAAATAAGCAAGCATCAGAAAGAATGGAGGGAGGAAGGAAGAAAGGAAGGAAGCAGAAAGGAGGAAAGAAGTAAGGAAGGAGGAAAGGAAGGAAGGAAAGGAGGAAGGCAGGAAAGCAGGAAGGGAGGGAGGAATGGAGGGAAGGAAAAAAGGAATTAAAGGAGGAGGGAGGGAGGATGGAAGGAAGGAAAGAAGGAATGAAGCAGAAAGGAAAGAAGGAGGGAGGGAGGGAGGGAGAGAGGAGGGAAAGCAGGAAGGGAGGGAGGGAAAGGAAGGGAAGGAAGAAAGGAAGGAAAGGAAAAGAGGGAGAATGGAAGGAAGGAAGGAGGAATGGCAGGAAAGGAGGAAGGCTGGAAAGAAAGCAGGAAGAGAGGGAGGAATGGAGGGAAGAAGAGAGAAAGGAATTAGAGGAAGGGAGGGAGGATGGAAGAAAAGAAAGAAGGAACGAAGCAGAAAAAGGAAAGAAGGAGGGAGGGAGGAAGGAAAGCAGGAAGGGAGGGAGGGAAAGGAAGGGAAGGAAGAAAGGAAGGAAAGGAAAAGAGGGAGAATGGAAGGAAGGAAGGAGGAAAGGCAGGAAAGGAGGAAGGCTGGAAGGAAGGAAGGAAGGAAGGAAAGCAGGAAGAGAGGGAGGAATGAAGGAGAGAGAAAGGAAAGGAGGAGGGAGGGAGGATGGAAGAAAAGAAAGAAGGAACGAAGCAGAAAAAGGAAAGAAGGAGGGAGGGAGGAGGGAAAGCAGGAAGGGAGGGAGGGAAAGGAAGGGAAGGAAGAAAGGAAGGAAAGGAAAAGAGGGAGAATGGAAGGAAGGAAGGAAGGAGGAAAGGAAGGAAAGGAGGAAGGCTGGAAGGAAGGCAGGAAAGCAGGAAGAGGGGGAGGAATGGAGGGAAGGAGAGAGAAAGGAAGGAATGGAGGAAGGGAGGGAGGATGGAAGGAAGGAAGGAGGAGGGAGGCTAGGCAGGAAGAAAGGAAAGAAGGAACGAAGCAGACAAGAGGAGGGAGGGAGAGACCCCCCCCCTGCTCAGCTCAGCCCGGGCCTCGGGAGCCGCTCGGAAAGCCTTTGATTTATGGCGATCCTGCGAGACTCCCCGCCACATTTATAAAAGTCGGGGCGAGGGGGGGGGCGGCCGACCGCGGCGATCCCACCGCTCGCGAGCGGCGCCGGTGGGGGCTCCGCTGGCCCGTCAGCCGCGCCTGATTTATGGGGGCCCCGATAAGATCAAGTGTTAAGAAAAGTGTCGGAAGGAAAAGCAGAGAAAAGAGCCAGAGAAATTAAAAGCGCCCCCCCCCACGCGGCCCGGGGAGAGCGGAGTGATTTATGGAAGCGACGTGGCGGCGGTATTGGGGGGGGGGGGCGATATATCATCTCTGGCAAGCCGAGCGGCGGGGGCAGGATCGGAGAGCTCCGGGTTTGAAAGCTGGGGGGGGGCGGGGGGCTTGGAGGGGCGCTCCGGGTTTCCGGGTTGGGTCGGCTCCAGACCCCCCCCCCCAGCACCGAGAGGCCTCTTTGGCTGCAAGGGGCGGTTGGGGCAACGCGGGGGGGAGTCTCCACCCCGGCCCCCTGCGATTCAGAGCCCCCCCCCTCCCCCAGATAGGGTGGGGATGCAAGGCCTGACATTGCCAGCCTGCGATGGGGGGGGGGGGAGATTGATGGGTTGAGGAAAGCTGACTTCCATCCACGGAGGTGATTCCACCCCTTGCTCCCCTTCCTTCCTTCCTTGCTTCCATCCATCCATCCGTCTGTCTCCTTATTTAGCCACCCATCCATCCATCATCCCTCCCTTTTTCTCTGCCATCTCTCTCTTTTTACATCTCCCTCCCTCTCTCTCTCCTATCTGTCATCCATCCCTTTCTCTCATCTCTTTTTTTACATCTCCCTCCCTCCCTCTCTTCTATCTACCTGCCTGCCTGCCTGCCTATCTATCTATCTATCTATCTATCTATCTATCTATCTATCTATCTCTATCATCCATCCACCATCCACCTCTCTCTCTCTCTCTCTTTCTATCTCTATCTGTATCTCTATCATCCATCCACCATCCACCCACCCACCCACCCTCTCTCTCTCTCTCTTAATCTGTCTGTCTGTCTGTCTGTCTACCTACCTACCTACCTATATCATCCATCCACCATCCACCCTCTATCTACCTACGTATCTATCTATCTATCTATCTATCTATCTATCTATCTATCTATCTATCTATCTATCTATCTATCTATCTATCTATCTATCTATCTATCTATCTATCTATCTCTATCATCCACCCACCTACCTACCCACCCATCTATCTATCTATCTATTTTTCTATCTATCTATCTATCTATATCATCCATCCACCATCCATCCATCCTCCATCCATCCATCCATCCATCCATCCACCCACTCACCCACCCACCCTTTCAGACAAATGGCTGTCCAGGCTCTTCTTAAAAACCTCCAGCATTGTAGCAGCCACAACTTCTGGTGGCAAGCCGTTCCACTGGCTAATCGTTCCTGCCGTCAGGAAATGAACAGGACAGGACCGTATCGTAGAAGTGAGGCAACCTCGCAGGAAAGGTGTACCAGCAGCTGGCCAGATGTGGCATGCCCATGTCCCTGCCGCGTGCCTGCCTGACGTGGCAGGGCGGCCCACGTGATTTAAGAAATGGGGGGGGGGATGAAATCGCAAGCGTTCTGCAACAGCTGCCTATTGAGTAGGGTGGGGGTTCAACTCACACACCCCCAGACACACAGCAGCCCTGCTCCTTCCAAGACCCGCTTGCTTTCACAAGTTCTAAGTTGTCACTTGCTCAAATTTGTTGTTGCAGTTTGCCAATTTGGAGACAGTGGGGTCCATGTGGAGGGAGGGGGGAAGCTAGGCAAGACCTCTGCCCCCCCCCTTGGTGGGTGATATGGGAGGGGGCAGAGTCTGGTGGAGCCTGACAGCTGGGGGGAGAGAGAGAGAGAGAGAGAGAGAGAGAGAGAGAAAGAGATGGGGAGAGAGAGAGAGAAAGAGAGAGAGGGAGGGAGGGAGAGAGAGAGAGAGATGGAAGAGAGAGAGAGAGAGAAAGAGAGAGATGGGGAGAGAGAGAGAGAAAGAGAGAGAGAGAGAGAGAGAAAGAGATGGGGAGAGAGAGAGAGAAAGAGAGAGAGG